>NC_056735.1:1345436326-1345536326 GCF_019279795.1 Protopterus annectens | reverse complement strand
TATTTCCTTCTTCTGCTAAATGATTTATCCAATTCCTCTCTTCTTCCTGCGTTGTTTCTCCCAGAAGTCCTAAACTCCTATTTTTTGTGGTACTGGCCCTTGTTAATCTGCAGATGGTATAGCACACTGTGGCATGATTACTACCTGAAAGTGGATGTCTAACCTCTGCTGCTGTTACCCCCTCTTCATTACCATCCCATATCTTAGTTATTAATGCGAGACACTGCAGAGCAGTTAAATGATTGTTTCTTCTCATGTGACATAGTAGTTTAAAAAAAAGCTCCCTCAGCTCTAAAGCTCAGACTGATCAGTCAGAGCATTGCTTAGTTCTGGTGTTGCCAGGGGTCACATGGATTGATATGCAAATACATCAAGTCACAGGATCCTTGCCAGTTGTGGGGCATGGATTTTTGTTGGACAGCACTGTGGACCCTACCGAGCAGAGCACATTGGCCTTATCAGAATGGAAAAGTCCATTAGTGTATGAGCACATACCTTCGAGTGTACAAATTTCAGCTGAGAGTGCAGTCCGTGTGGTAATCCCTGAAAAGTGCACTATCTCAGCAACAGAGAAGCCCTGTTGGAAGCCAAATCTCAGTGTTCAATAGCAACTAAAATAGTGAGTGAACACCAGCAGGAGCCTATAGCCATGCTCACTACTCAAACAGGAGTTGTGGCCCAGAGTGTCCACAATGTAGATGTGTCACAGTTGCAGATGCAGGTGTCTTCCCTGACCGACGCCATAGCTCAAGTCACCAAGACAGTTGCAAAATTGCAGAAAGCCATGGTAACTTTAGCTGAAGGGCGGAAACATCAGCTAGAACCTCCATGAAAGGACGCAAGGAAGAACCAAATCAGCCAATGCTCAGAGTTCCTACTGGAGTTTGTTTTCACTGTAGAGATGCAGGGCATATAAAACGACAGTGTCCTAATGCAGAGAACTTGAAAAGAGTGAACAAACTTTTATGGGCTAGTAGAATGCAGGGAAACTTCAAAGGGCCTCAGTGAAGAAGCCAGATGAGTGCCCAGTTACAGAGCTCCATAAAATCTAACATCAAGAGACAGCATCCTGGATCTCCTTTCCACACTAACCTTTGTAATAGGGGAGAGAGACTACCTACTATGCACACTTCTAGCTCATCTGAGGTGAACAACCAAATTGAAAAGTCATATCAGCCAAAATCTCAGCATCTCAGACCACAAAGCATTACTAAGCAAGAGTCTTATCCAATAAAATGGCAAGGTCAACCGGCGGTACCTCAACCACATGCTGATTGCCGTACAGCTGAACAATACCGGAAACAGAAACTACCCGATGGCCTACTGGGACCGTCCCCTGTTGTGTCAGTAAAAATAGAAGGAGTGTATAGTAAAGCACTGTTGGATACTGGTGCACAAATCACCATTCTGTACAGAGACTTCTACCAAAAATACTTAAAGCATTTGCCACTTGAAACATTAGAAGATTTGGAGATCTGGGGGCTAAGTGACATGAAGTTTCCTTATAATGGTTATGTCTCACTCAAGTTAGAATCTTCCACTTCAGTTGTTGGGTCAACAGAAGTTTTTGAAACACTCGATGTTGTGTGCCCCAGGCCAAAAGGAAAGGATTCAGCATCTATTTTAGTGGGGACAAATACTGACCTTGTCAGAAGAATGCTAATGCCTCAGTTGACCCAGGAACATCCAACATTACATCTTCTCCTGAGACCAGTTTTCTGTGCCCTTCAAAGGGAGAAGGATAGTAAGGAAGATGAAATTGGTCACGTGTGGACTCAATCTGGGAAAGACCATATAATTCATCCTGGTCAGGTCACCTGCTTGAGAGCCAAAGTGAGGATGTATGGAAAAATAGTTTCCTCTCATCTCATGATGGAAACAGATCCAGAAAGTGACTTGCCACCAGGGCTGGAACTAGTCCCAGAAGTTTGGCCTGTGGGCAAGATAAAGCATCCTTATGACACTTTGCCTATGGGGTTGAAAAATAAAGAAAAGTACTCCCATTGTCCTGCGTTCACAAGTGCGTTTGGGAAATGTTTATGCTGCCACTCCCTTACCTGCTTCTGTGTTGACAAGGAATGAGAGCAGAGCCAACGAGTTGAAGCTGGAAGATATTGAGATAGGAGGTAGTCTCTTGCCCCCTGAGTGGCTAACCATTGTTAAAGAGCTACTAATGAAAAAGAAAAATAGTTTTTCTACTAGTGAACTAGATGTGGGCTGTGCAAAAAGTGCAGAATACCGAATAAGAGTAAAAGATGACCGTCCCTTCAGGGAACATTCCAGAAGAGTAGCCCCAGGAGACCTGGCGGACTTAAGAAAACATTTGGAAGAACTAAAAGCCGCAGGGATAATTTAAGAGTCGAGAAGTCCATATGCCTCTCCCATTGTCATTGTCAGGAAAAAGAATGGGTCAATTTGCATGTGTGTTGACTACCATACTCTGAATCAGTGAACCATTCCAGACCAGTACACAACTCCCCAGATTGAAGATGCTCTAAATTGCCTGGTGGGCAGTAAGTGGTTCAGTGTGCTAGACTTAAGGAGTGGATACTATCAAATCCCTATGCACCCAGAAGATAAAGAGAACATCACCCCTTTGGGATTTTTTTGAGTTTGATCGCTTACCTCAAGGTTTATCAAATGCACCGGCAACTTTCCAGAGAATCATGGAAAGAACAGTTGGAGACATGCATCTCCTGGAAGTCTTAGTCTACCTGGATGACATCATTGTCTTTGGGAGGACCCTAGAGGAGCACGAAGAAAGACTGATAAAGGTATTGGACAGGATTGAGAAGGAAGGCCTGAAGCTGTCATTTGACAAATGCAAGTTCTTCCAACCTTCAGTGACCTATGTGGGACATGTAGTCTCTGCAAATTGAATATCCACAGATCCCAGCAAAGCTGAAGTGGTGAAATCTTGGCCCAGACCCAAAACTATCACAGAGCTGCGATCTTTCCTGGGGTTCTGCAGCTACTATAGAAGATTTGTGGAAGGATTTTCAAAGATAGCAAGACCCCTCAACCATTTGCTCTGAAATGATGAGAAAGCAGATGAAATGGATGAAGATATCCTTGTGAAAAAGCCTAAGGGACTGAGAGGTTCTAAAGAACTCATTGAGAGTCATTGGGTTCCTGAATGTGAAGAGTCATCTGAACAGCTTAAGTATTGCCTCACACATACCCCTGTGCTGGCATATGCTGACTCCACAAAGCCATACACTTTACATGTGGATGCTAGCAGGGATAGCTTAGGAGGAGTCCTTTACCAGGAGTATGACAAAAAGCTGAGAGCTGTGTCTTTTATCAGTCAGAGTTTATCCCCCACAGAAAGAAACTATCCTGCACACAAGTTGGAATTCCTTGCCTTAAAGTGGGCGGTAGTGGACAAGCTGCATGACTATCTCTATGGGGCTGAATTTGAAGTGCAGACTGACAACAATCCTCTGACATACATCCAGACCACTGAAAAGCTAGATGCTACTGGTCACAGATGGATGGCAGCTCTATGCAACTATAATTTCAGTTTGAAATATCACCCTGGACACAAAAATGGAGATGCTGATGGTCTGTCCAGAAGACCTCAGGGAGATTTACATCCCAACCATGAATGGGTGGAAATTCCAGCCCCAGGGATGAGAGCTATGCATCAGATTGCAACCTGTTATCAACACACTGAATGTTGGGCCCTGAAGTTGGGTCTGTCTGCAGCAAGCATTCCCCAAGCTTACTGTAATCTGTTCGCTTTGCAGGCTTCATCACTACCAGCTTTGAGTAACAGTGATCTCAGAAGAGATCAAAGAGAAGACCCCTTAGGTCAGCTGGTGGTAGCTGCTTTAGAGAAGAAACAAGTTAATATGCTTCACATGGATATTCATCCTCTGGCAAGACTTTTGGCCAAAGAATGGGACAGACTCCAGATAAAGAATGGACTATAGTATAGGAGATCTCCTAGTGCACTCGGCAGTGAAAAATGGCAATTGTTGCTTCCTCAGAAGTATAGAGAAGTAGTACTCCAGTCATTGCATGATGAGCATGGTCATCTTGGTTATGACAGAACTATGGGTTTGGTACGAGACAGGTTCTACTGGTCATGCATGAAGCAAGATGTTGAAGATTATCATTGTACATGTCTTTGTTGCATTCAGAGAAAAACTCTGCCAACCAGAGCTACCTCATTGGGTCAAATGGAAAGTAGTGGACCCATGGAACTGGTCTGTATAGATTTTCTGTGCATTAAACTGGATGAAGGCATGATCAGTAATGTGCTGGTGGTGACAGACCACTATACCAGGTATGCTCAAGCATTTCCCACTCGCAATCAGAAAGCTATTATAGTGGAGAAACTACTAGTTGAGAAGTTCTTTGTAAACTATGACCTGCCAAAAAGGATACACTCTGATCAAGGCCGTGATTTTGAGAGCAAACTTGTCCATGAACTACTCACTCTGTTGGGAGTCCAAAAAAGCCACACCACTCCTTATCATCCTCAAGGGGATCCTCAGCCTGAGCATTTCAACAGAACTTTACTAGACATGTTGGGGACACTATCTGCTGAGAAGAAAAGTCAATGGAGTAGACATGTAGCCACAGTGGTGCATGCTTACAACAGTACTAAAATTGATGCTACAGGATTCTCGCCTTACTTCCTAATGTTTGGAAGAGAAGCTCGTCTTCCTGTTGACATTACCTTTGGAGTCACAGCTGATGATACACCAGTGCGATCCCATGGCAATTATGTGGAGAGACTCAAGAAGAACATCAGACAGGCTTATGAGCTTGCTGAAAAATCAACAGGACAAAGATATCAGCGAAACAAGGCTCACTATGACAAAAAAGTAAAGATGCATGACTTGCAGCCAGGGGACAGAGTTCTTTTGAGAAATTTGGGACTACAAGGAAAGCATAAACTAGCTGACCACTGGGGATCTGAGATTTACATAATTTGTTCTCAGCTACCTA
Source organism: Protopterus annectens (assembly GCF_019279795.1). Classification (NCBI taxonomy): domain Eukaryota; kingdom Metazoa; phylum Chordata; order Ceratodontiformes; family Protopteridae; genus Protopterus; species Protopterus annectens. Next base: position 1,345,531,367 of record NC_056735.1, on the reverse strand, counting down.
ATATCCCTGTCTACCAAGTTTGCCCTGAGGGGAAAGAAGGACCCATAAAAACCTGGCACCAAAACAACTTAATGCCTTTGGCAAAATCAGTGAGACTCATGAATCCGGAACCCAGAATGGCTCAGCGGAAGCCTAACTCAAGGTGATCCATAAGGCTAAGGTGGAGAGGAACTATCCTCTCCAATATTCAAGAGCCTATGCTTCCACCTGCTGAAGGAGAGGAGGACAGTAAGGATGACTGGGGTTTCAGTGGGCTTTTTTATGAGGATGTTCAAGACCCCATGGGCTGTAATCTCAATGTAAATGCACCGGAATTCATTCCTTGTCATTTGAGCAGCCCAGACCTAACAATAGACTAAGTAATGTTTCTGTGCCTCTTGCAGAACCTGATACTGATGGAGGCCCTGCTATGCAAACGTCAGAAAATAGTGCTGAGGATAGTCATACCGTTATGGAAAATGAAAGTGACATTATACAAGAAGAGATCTTAGAAGTAGACAATATGTCTACTGAAGAACTAGACATTGAATGTGATGTGAGTGACAAACCTTCCGAGCAAAATTCCTTAGCTGTCTCTTCCGAATCAAAACTGCAGAGACTGATTTGGCCACCACAGAGACATAGTACACAGGAACCTGTGACCACAGCTCATCGGAGGGTCTGAGCTCATAATCCCTATGCTTCCTACTCCAGTGGTGACACCCCATCCCAAGTTAAGCATAAGACTGATTACCCTTGGTGGGATGTACCTTTTGAATGCAAAAATATTGTTCAGTTGATGGTGCATTAGTGTTTGTAAATATTTTCTGCTAATCTACCTTTGACTTTGGAGGGACCCAAGATTTTCAAGTGGGGGAAGAGTGTAGCTCCCACTGTATTTCATGTAGAAGTAATAACTGTAGTTTTCCATTACACCTCAGGAATATAAAAGACAATTTCGAAAATGAAAGAGGTTTCTGGAACACTAGCTGAAGGAGTGAAGACTGAAACACGGAGCTGAAGGGAAAAAGGGCCTTGCAGCATGGCTGGATTTTCTTTTCTAGTGTTTTGGGACAGGAAAGTGAAGTAGCAGATTGTGTCTGTCTCTTGCTAAAATCCTGGATATGGTATTTTGTGGAATCAGGAGATAAGTCCGAAACCAGTAGCTCCACACCTGCTATGATTCAGCAAGAAAAGGAGTTCCCTTGGGCCTAGTACTGAGAAGCCATAGATGATTACCAGAGTTCTGGTAGGTGATTTTCTACTTTTCTCATCAGAGGAACCATGACACCTGGTCACTAGGATATTCTTGACGGAGTGGTGAGAGGCTCTGGCCATCATTTTAAATTTTTATAAGATTGTGGTCCCCCCGTAATACTTTGTGGATTACAAATAACTGGATCCATATGAGCGCCAACTTGGGCCCCATCATGCCGGTAGCAAGACTGTAAGTAGTCAGTGGCCAGTGAACAAGGTATAATAGAATGTTTCATAGTTGGTCTGTTTAGAATTGATCAAGGGGTAGAGGGTGTTAGTACTGGTGAATGGCATTGCATTCTCTCATATTTGTATTGTGGCACTATAAATCTTTATTGTTCAATGATAATGCATTTTGCCATGTTAGTACTACTGCCTTAAAGAATCTTTACTGCTCAATAACATTACATTTTCTCATATTTGTATTGTTGCATTATAAATCCTCATTGTTCAATGACATTGCATTTTGCTCGTGTTAGTACTGCTGCCTTAAAGAATTTTACTGCTCGATGACATTGCATTTTCTCATATATGTATTGCTGTATTATAACTCTTTTATTGCTTAATGACATTGCATTTTTCCTGTGTTTGTATTGCTGTATTATAAAGCTTTACTGCTCATTGATATTGTCTTCTTTGTGCATGTTTGAATGTCAAGACCTTCTTCTGTTGAGTTCTGGGGAAGAGGGTGAATGTATGTTTTCATTGCATGCATATTCTCACCTTGCCTTATTGCTAACTGGTGCACTGTTGAAATAATTTGTGTATGGTTGTGCTATTGTCTTTTTAAACTAGATGTCTCACTTAGAATAAAATCTGTCCCTCTTGCCACCTTGGTGTGTTGGGCCTAATAGGGGTGTCACCAGAATCAGGTTGGAAGGAACCCATATCTCTTCAGCTACACCCGGGGGTGCACTACATTAACGCTTGCCAAACTGCTGACATCCACTGAAGGGAAGCAGGTTCACAGTACTATAGCTTACATGTGATAGTAACCAAATAACCTGTCAGATTTACTGACTACATTCAGCAAAATGGTTGTAATATTCATTGTTTTACCTACAAAACACAAAGTAGGCTCCACAATATTTTACTACACCTAAGGAAAAGAATATTGCTGAAAAAGAATGCCAGAGTTTCAGATTAGTTTAAGTCTTTATATGTTATTTAATATTTCTAAACAGGTGCACAGAGCACATGAATGTCTGTTTCAAGATAAAATGCTTCAATGTCAGATGTAGCAGAGCTCAGACAATACAGTGAATGACAGAAATCTGTATATTTGGCTATAACATATGCATGAATGAATGAATGAATGAATGAATGAATGAATGAATGAATGAATGAAAGTTCACTCAGTGCATAGTTAAGTGATGATGTAGGCCTAGATGTCAAGCAATAAACTGATGATTCCAGCAATGAAACCCAGAATGTACAGAGTAATGTAAGATAATGCACTTATTGACAGTGGAGTAAATGTAAATTATTTCAGTATCTACATGGGAGATGGTAGTTACTCTTTAGAGCAACCAGAGATTAATTGCTTACCAGTATAAACAGTCATTCATACAAATAAGGACTGTAAGTTGTTTAAAACATTTATTAAGATCAATTTGCAAGATTCACAGATATACTGTTTATTCTACAGTAATCCATCACCAACTATGCTTCAAACGTTAATGAGGAAAAGCAGAAGTAAACACTTATCTTTTCCTTAGCCTTGCCTTTTTCTCACTGTGTAGTCCTGCATGCAGTTCGGTGTCGAGGAAGAGTTCTGTCATAATTTTACACACTGTAGAGATAATGACTGGGTAAACTGTAAGATTGCTAATTTGTGTCAGCCTGCCAGCTTGCTGCAGGCAGCCTATGTTAGCTGCTGTCGTGAGCTCAGGAGAGACGGTCAGGCTGAGGTAAGCTGAAGCTTTGTTCTGCTGTGTGGAGGTAGGAAGCATATCAACTTCCACTTACTATATTACATTTAATACTTAGCTGACAAGATATCAATGCTGGGAATGAAAGTTTCCTTATTAACTATAAGAATATAGCAACATGTATACAAATTTAGCAGCTATAGTATATTATGGGTGCAGAGGTGGTTACATTTTCTTCTTTCATACTGTAAAACATAGCAAGATATACAGATGAAACATAAACATTTAGTTTTTAATGCAAAACAGAACACTGTGAGATATGTGACATGTTCCTACTTTTTTCTTACTTTATTTCTTTCATTTACTGCACTGAATTTAGAGTCGTTATTAAAACAGTTGCAGTGCAGAGGCATTAACTGTTTGAAGTTGTGAAAGGACTCTCCTGAGTTCTGAGCAACACAGATAGGACTCTCTAGCTATAATGAACAGGTAGTTTAGATAGAGTATACAGTAGAAAGTCTATTATCCAAACTAGTTGGGACCTAGGGCAGTTTGGACAATCAGACTGTTCTGAAAAATCAAACATCCATTGAACCGGATAAAAAACTTCTAAAATCTTGCTTTTTTTGTACGCAGGGAATACACTTTACAACCATTCAGTGATTCCAATGGACAATAAAGAATATTTTTTATGCACAACTGGTTACAAGCTCAAAAAACAGACACAAACAAACATGCATAAAGTTTACATAATCAGACTTTATGATTTTCCCTACCTGAAAACTTTGGAAGGCTGCGCTCTGATAATTGATGTTTCAGATAATCAATGTTCAGATAATCGAGTCTCTACTGTACAATGATCATTAACATATGAATTTAGCTCATAACTGGGGTGAAGTGAAGAACTTAAGCAAGAGAACATAACCAGTTTATGGGCAAAGTGTTTGGCTAAAATCCTGTAATTATTTGACACCAAAATTTGTGTTAATCAAATTGTGTGTAGTATATTCTTGACTGTATATATGTCATACCTCTCAACTGCTCAGATTTTTGCAGAATGTCCAGATTTTTGCTTTATATATTTGGTCTGTTTCTCCAAAAATTCTGATTTTCTGGCAAAACACTGGAAAATCACTGAGGACTGAAGTCAGAAAATAATGACCAAACCTTGAGTTTTAGACTTCATATCCTTTAAAATTTATGCTAATGAAAACCTGTTATTCTGTCAACTTTTTAAGTTTGTAAGAGTAATATTCAATAATTGTCTGTAGGGCCTTTGTCCCCACATTATTTATGGCTTTGTCCAGATTTCTTGCTCTAAGAGGTTGAGAGGTGTGTGCAGTCTGAGTGGGTATGATATTCAGTACAGTATATGTTTAGAGAAAGAGCATGTACTTCACAAGAGTGTTCATTACAATGCTAAATATATGTAGTGGCAGAGAAACTGTTCATATTACACAGCAAAGCTATACATATGAGTGAAAGTGATGCTGGCTTTACAAGAATCTGTGAGAGAAGAGCACGTGATTTCATCATCAGCATTATTATCAAGCACTGTTTCATTAAGAGAAAGACAAGCAAATGCTGTAATCTGATGTTGTCAATTTTCATTCGTTCCTCAACAATTGGGTTGGATCCAACCCTTGGATCTGACCATACCTCTCAAGTTGGAATCATCAAAAATCTGGACAAACGTCCATGAAAAGTAGGTACAATTGGCCAAACATCTGGGTGCTGATTAACATAAAATTTGCATACATAATTATGTAACCTCACCCACTTCAATGGAATTGTGGGATAATAGCATTCACAAGCAAATGAAAAACAGACAAAATATTAAATAACAGAAAATATAACCAGAGCAGTAGTGTTTTATTTATATTAACATTTGAACTTGTATAAAACTTTAAACGTGTATAAAACTAAAATGCAATTTTCTGTTATAAAAATAAAATTAACTGCTACACTCATAAAATTAAAATAAATATAATTTGTATAAAAAATCAAATTAATTCTAAAAACTACACTGCAATATATACACAGGCAGTATATCATACTTCAGTATAACGAGTTTTTTTTTCAACTTCTAGTAGTGATAATACAGGACTAATTGCTCTTATGTGGAAAGTGTATTTTCCTCTGCCTATTCTTTTAACTGCACATATGTACTACTAGTACCTATTTCAAATGACTGTGGCAGCTATGCTTCCTTACCTCCTATGAGCTATGCTTCCTTACTTCCTATGAGCTATGCTTCCTTATCTCCTATGAGCTGTGCTTCCTTGCTTCCTATGAGCTATGTTTCTTTATTTCCTATCAGCATAGCTGGTTTAAGGCATCTCATTATTAAATACAGTGTTTATGATGACTTTCTTTTCATAGACACACACACATGCACATGGACACACACACATATACACACACACACACACACACACACACACACACACACACACACACACACACATACACAGTTCAGAACACAAACCATTTAAATATGCACCTATTTTGAGCCTTTGTCTTCTGTTAATTTTAACCTTTCTAGATTACTTGAGCTAAGAGGAGAGGTACACACACCCCATACCTCTCAAATCTACAGATTTTTGCCTCATATTTTTAGTCTGTTTCTCATGAAATTGTGTTTTTCTGGCAAATAATTGAGGGTTGTAGTCAGAAAATAATTCCAGTCATTTGAGTTTCAGACTTAATACAGTGCAGAAAATTCATGCTAGTGCAAAACCTTTTGTTCTACAGTGTTGGCCAAATTAATAGAAATCAGTGTGTTTTTATTGTTGCTTCACCATATAACTCAATATGAGTATATTAAATGACAAACAATATAATTCATGTTATATGAGAAAATGTTCTAATACAATGTTATAATACTTGGTGAATGACCCTTTGGCCGTTATCAAGGATTTAACTTCTTGAGGCATAGAACAAACAAGTTCACAGCAATGTACAGTCATAGAAACATTGCGTGCCCAAGCTGAAATAAGTTCTTAAATCAGTTGCTGCTTGTTTGTTATGCTCTTTTTCTTCATCTCTGACTTCGGAATAGCCCACAAGTTCTCTATTGGATTCATATCTATAAGAGCAGAGAGGTAAATCCTCCGTTGCACAAATAACAAATAAAGTAAACTGAAAACACTAGCAGCGGAGTGACCAGGCAATAACCAAATCAGGTGCAATAATACACCAAACCAGGTTTTATGGAACATGTGTAATTCTAGCAACGTTTCGTCGATTATTTGATTTTGTTATGGAGGGGGTCATCTGATGAATTATTACAGTTCTTTGATGTTATATATAATTTGATTGACTGTCTTAAGTTTACTTATAGTTGGTCATATACATGTATTGAGTTTTTGGATTTATATATTGAGAAGTTGGATGAACACACAATTAATACAGGCATTTATCGTAAAGCATGCCATAGAAATGCTTTCCTTTTTAGGTCTAGTATGCATCCTGGTTATATTTTTAGGAATCTAATATGAGGACAGGGTATGTGGGCCTCGAGGTTAAATCTGTTATTCAATGGATTTCATCATGAGATTATAGACTTGCAGAAGAAGTTGTTAGACAGAGGGTATACCATTAATGAAATTAACAGACAATGGTCTGACCTCATAGATTTAAGGTCAACTATAGCACGACCATATTTTGGACCTGCCCTGGAGGCTGGTTATGCTATAGGTTATAACAATGATGCAGTGAGTGGCATCAGGATACCTCTGTTCTATACAAGTGATCATAAATAGGTCACTGATCTATTTTTTCAGCACTGGTCCATCCTGCTAGTTGATGAGCAAATTGGTAGGATAGTGGGAGACAGGCCCAGGTTTAGATTTAAGAATCATAAAAATTTAAAGAGGCTATTATGTTTTGATAGAGATCATTTTAGACATACAGTTAGCATTTGTGATGCCTGCATCACCCTAGCCTTTTAATTCTGTACGTTTCTCCAATAATATTGCTAGCGACTGCATGTCTGCCTTTATTTTTGTGTTTCTCACTGCTACACAGATATTTACGATGCTTTGAAGGAGGTAGCAGCACTTCTGACCATTTTTTCCACACAAACGCTGCCCACCCCTTAGCACGTATACAATTAGCCTTTGTGGATGCTATACTGTTCTGTTTGCTATCTCTCTATCTGGCCAACTCCAGGTACGATCAGCGACAGTTTGTCGGCTCAGGCAACGATGCCTCCATCAGTACTGGCCTTATCATAGGAAATTCCCACAGATGCCCACTGGGACTTGGGGAGAGTAGACTTATGGTACCAGTTTACTTAGTCCAACTCTGTTTTTACCAGACTATACTATCTTGCGATATCCGCATTGATAATTTTTCCCTCCCTGCCCCTTATTGCTATCAGTCGGTAGTGTTTGGGTTACCATTTAACCCAGGATTTTACATCGACCAGGGGGTCTTCCCTCTATTTACTGGCTTATTTTGTGAAGGCCTTTATTGACTGCCATTGCCCAATATCTAACTGCGTGTTACTAGCGTGGCCTTACACGTGCAGACAGGGCTAGGATCCCACAATTTAAGGCTTCCCCTCACTTTACTTGGTTTTACCCTACTTCATGGTTTGCATTATCTATAGTTTCTACTGTGGTTGTGTACTTTACAAAGCTTGCAGTTGCCTTTAATGCAATATTTTTTCTGTTTATACTAAGCCTAGTTTGCTCTATGTTTTGATGTAAATGCTTGGCCTTACCAGACTGCTTATCTGATCTATTGTGTTCACTACTAATTTACTTACCTGGAGAACATGTCTATTTTGCACTGTATTGACCATTGAATGTTTTACTCCATTTCATTTTATCTAAACTCTTTCTACCACTTTTCCTTTTGGACTAGCTTTTCCCTTGATTCACCTTGAGTAACTTGCCTGGATTGAAACTCTCTCCTGCCTATAAGAGGGTGCTCCCTGTCGGCTACCCTTGGAAGTTTAAGGACTGTGCCTACTGCTATCCCACTACCTCAAGCTACCAAGAACGTATGTCTAATTTACCAACATGTATAGATTGTAACCAAGTTACCCTACTACATTTTTTGTCTGCCCCAGCTAAGCTTGCCAGCAGCAGCCCTTCCCCTTCTACTCCATATTACCCTCCTCTCTCTCCCTTTAGACTGCTACCTAGCCTACACTCTCTCACCCTTTGGTCTGGCTCTTCTTTGAGTACCTCAGTGTATACTCACTGCTCCTCTGTATCTTGATATTATTAACGAGTTGATTTATATTTCTGTTTTACTGTATGTCTTTATTAACAACTTGTTCTGTCTGCCTTATTTTGTTATGTGTGGAGCTTTTCTCCCCGGGCCTCTACTGAAAATGGACATATATCCAGCTAGACTAGCCCGGTAAACAAATGTAAAATAAATAAATAAAAATAAATAAAAATATGGTTTCTGCTATTGGGCATACTGTGCCTTGTGGTTCGTGTAACTTTTGTGTATATATTAACACATCTGACACATTTTACCATCCAGACCTTTACAAGGAGTTCTTTTTTAAGGTAGATGCGACCTGTATGACCCCTCATGTTGTTTATCTAGCAGAATGTACAGCATGTAGGTCATTTTATGTTCAGAAAACCAATAGAGTGCTCTGTGATAGAATGAGGGAGCATATGTATCATATTAGAAACGGATCTATACATAATGCACTCTCAAAACATGTCTTGGAACAGGCTGAGACTCATAATTTTAGTTTTAGGGTTATTGAGGTCATTTATCCAAGCATCAGGGAAGGTGATGTCCTAACACATACTGAACATAGAGAGACCTGCTGGATTATCACTCTCTGTGGTGATAGAGGAAAAGGCCTAAATGAAAGGGCCTCTATTAAACCTTTTTTTAAAGAAAAGGAGATTATGTAAATGAAAGTTTGTTTGTATGTATAAATATATATATATATATATATATATATATATATATATATATATATATACATCTTAGTTTATACACATTTATATATATATATATATATATATATATATATATATATTTGTTTATGTTTTCGTCTTTATATATCTTTATGTCCCTTATAGTAACGGGTGCATTTCTATCTTATATAGTTAGTATCTACAATGTGTCTTTATAGTTATGCAGTTTTACTTTTCCTGTTTGTCTTTGTTCAGTATGCCTGGTTCTGCAGTTACCTGAACTGTTGGGATTGTACTTTCTAAGTAATTAATTGAATAATTTTTTGATTGATTGTTATCTTTACTAATTTATTTTTTTACTAGCAGTGTTATTGATTGGATAGGGCATTCATGTGATGTGTATATATTATGCTGGTTTATTTTATTTATATCTGGTCTGAAGAAGCCCTAATGCAAAAGCGCTTACTGTTTTAATACATTTGTGGATCTTTTTTACCTTAAAACTTGCATTATTTTATTGCTTTGCTGCTCTGATACTGTACTGTAATAACAGAGTTGGACTATATGCACCATTTTGTTGGTTTGGTGTATTATTGCACCTGATTTGGTTATTGCCTGGTTACTCCGCTGCTAGTGTTTTCAGTTTACATTACAGATAGTTTAACTAGGGAAAGGAGGCAGTTGGCTAACAAAAACAAACAAAAAAAATATACCGAAGCATGTCAAACCTATCCAAGTTGGGGGGGCTTGCCCTTCCCCAATTAAATATACCAACTACAAGATCAGACTACAGGGAGGGCAAACTCCCAAATGTTGGCCAGCTGCCTCCTTTCCCTAGTTAATGTAAGTGTTTGTTAAAATGTCACTTCTGTGTTTTCATCTTGGTTATATAGAATTTGGGATTAGTGGCATTTCATTAATGTGAAGTATATGTACATATATATGCATCCAGGAAAGTCCACGACTCCAACCCCTGTGCTTCCAAAGAACCATGAAAACATTCCTACTCAGTTTAATAAATTATTTACCGAAACAGTCCAGACCCTTGCCAATGCCCAAAATAGTATTAGGAGCCCCACACCAATAACTACCCCAACCCACGCCAATATACAAAACAATAGCCCCAAGTTTTACCTCTACTCTGTATCCACCAAATCAATACCTAAACTCCTTGGTAAACTTCAACCAACCACTCTAGCAGCTGATAAGCTGAAAGCAGACTTCCTTCGGATCTCAGCTGAAGCTATAGCCTATCTTGTCTCTGTTCTCATAAACAGATCTCTCTCAGAATGCAAAGTCCCCACCTCATGGAAAACATCATATATAATTCCACTGCACCTAGGAGGCAACTACTTAGAGCTCACCAACTATTACCCAATAGCAATCTTATCACCTTTATCCAAAATATTAGAAAAAGTTGTTCATACTCAACTAATGCAGTACATTCAGAATAACAACCTACTCTCCATACCCCAGCATGGCTTTAGACCTTCCCGTAGCACCATGGCAGCACTACTATCATTCACCAACATAATTAACCACCACAGAAACAAGGGTCTATTTGTTTCTTCCATATTCTTAGACCTATCAAAAGCCTTTGACATGGTAAACCACAATCTGTTTCTTGATACCCTATCCACCCTAAATATAAGTCCCTCCTCTACATCATGGTTCAACAGCTACTTATCTGCCCGTCAGCAAGCAGTCCTATGGCAGGACCAATTGTCCCCCCTGTTACCAGTAACCATAGGAGTCCCTCAAGGATCCATCCTTGGCCCATTGCTGTTCTCCCTATTTACAAATCAGATCTCTTCATCCTCCCCCACTGCCTCAATAGCACAATATGCAGATGACATCAACCTTATATGTGCTGCCTCTACCCTTAGTGAACTGCAAACCCTTACCCAAAATAACTTCACCCTAGCCGAAACTTGGTTCACAAACATCAAACTTCTTCTTAATCACCAAAAAAAACAAACTAATTATTTTCAGTCCTGGCAGAGCTCCTCCCCTAAATAATAATTTCACCATTAGCTCCAAAGAAAAAATTCATATCAGTTCAACCACACACACTAAACTGTTAAGTGTAGAAATAGACAATAACCTGAGGTTCAACATCCACATAGCACAAACCATTAAGAAAGTTAATAAAAACTTGGTCTCTTCTACAGGAACAAACAGTTTATGATGCACCAAAGTAACCATCGTAAGGACTCATCTATCCACCCTCCTCTATGCCTCTCCCATCTTGACCAATCTCCGCCAAACTGATCAAAATAAAATGGAATCTTGCTACAACAAGATTGCCAAGTTTGCTACTGAAGCCTCATATAGGTCCCACTACTGTCTATCCCTTAAACAACTCAACTGGCTTGAGTTGCCTCATATACTTCTACTCAATCAACTCTCTATAGCGCACAAACTCTACTACCTTCCTGAGATAACTCCAGCACTTCAGCACCTAATTCAGCTCCACATTCCCTCTAGAGCCTTAAGATCTAGTAACCAGAACCTCATAACTGTCATCAAACATAAAAATGAAGCTGGTAAGTCCCTCTTTGCCAACACCATTGCCAAAACCTGGAACACACTACCAAGCCAAATAACTTCTACCAGCTCCTTTAGTCAATTCAAAAAACTCCTGAAAACCCACTATCTAAGTAACTGGCTATGCTCATGTCACTCATCAGGCTAATCCATACCAAGAGAATTTGTCAGGGTACAGCTATGTATAAACAGTTTCTCCCCTGAAAGCTTCCAAACCCGTATACATTTACCTTACAAAACTTACAACTGCAAAAGAAAACAAAAAGTACCTCTGATTGTCTACTGTAAGAAATGTTAATCACTAGCATGATGTCCTGTTGAGTGTGTATATGCTATATGTATGTTTGTTAATCACCAGCATGTTGTCCTGATGTGTATATATGCCATATGTATGTATGTTCTACTTCTTTTTACTCCCATGTAATGTATTGTAATGTGGAGCTTTTCTCCCCGGGCCTCCGCTGAAAATGGACCTGTGTCTAGTCGGACTTTTCCGGTAAGCAAATGTAAAATAAATAAATAAAATAAAATAAATACTGTATAGTATATATATATATATATATATATATATATATATATATATATATATATATATACGTATACCTATCTTTAAACAATTATAAAGGATAGTACAATTGTTATATGACCTTCAAATAACATTTTGGAGGGGAAAAAATATGTATATAATTTCAAAGATTCATAAAGTGAAACAGTAATCTATCATATAGAGAAGCTCTTTTAGTTGAAGCTGATGCTGCATACAGTGCTCTCTCAGTATGTATAATAATCTTACAAGTGTCTAGAGGTTTGGCAGTTTTTATAGCTAAAAATAAAGCAATAGATAAATAAATAGTCTGCACACAGTTGACAATGTGGGCATCACTTTAAGATAATGCTGCTTACATCAAATTTTAAGACTGGGTGAAATAAATACAAGTAGGAAAACTTGATGTCTGCTACATAAATACTTTCGCACCATAAATTTCATTTGATAGAATTTGTAACTAAATTAAACAGTTATGAGACTAATCATATTAATAATTAACTACGAAATAATTTACATCATGATTATGACTGATGCACTATAATATAAAATACTCAGCAACTGTTCATTACAATGCATTTTACTTATACAGATTGTTTCCCAAAAACACAATATAAAATGATAAAACTGTGTCTAATACTCCTGTAATAAGTTTTCAACATATTTTCTTTTGGCATCTTCTAGAAAATTGCAAGCAAAATTTTTAGAATCTTCCAGAAAATAATACATTTACATAGTATTTGAAAACAGATGAATCTGAAATCATAAGATACTATGAAGAAACAGGAATGGCGAAAATATGCCTAAATAAACTTGTGTAGAAGACGTGGGCAAGGATTCAGAAAGAAACTCACCATGGGGTGTAAACAGCTGCGATCAAAATGAGCAGTTTTTGTGATTGAGGAAATTGTGATTTTCAGAGACATGATTAGCTGTAATGTGGAAATACCTCATTACTGGCTAATTTGCTTGCTGTTACTGCTATTGCTAAAAAGCTGTTTACAGTACTGACAGCCCATATATCATAATGGCAGCTGTACTTCCTCCTTCACTCTTCCACACAAATGCACACATTGAAACACAATATACACACACAAACACACTCGCCCATACTGCTTAAGTGAGCTTGATTTTAGAAAACATCCATAAATACCCTCTTAAAGCTGCCTTATCTCTCGTAAATTATAGACAATTGGAGTCAGTCAGTAAAGATAGACATTAGAGTTTCAAACTTAGAAAATGTCTGATGCAGCAAACTCTGTTATTCTATTAACTTTTTACATGACACAAAAAATATATTAAAGTCCCTGGTGTTTGGTGTTCCCCAACTCCAGTATTAGTTGCTTTGCTCATTAGTTTAGGAGAATTTAATGGTATAGTAGCAACCACCAACAGGGCGGCCATGGCAGTGCAGCGGTTAGCGTTGTTGCCTCACAGCAAGAGGTTCTCCGGTTCGATCTTCAGCTGGGGTACCTTCTGTGCAGAGTCTGCATGTCCTCCCTGTGGCCGCGTGGGTTTCCTCCGGGTGCTCTGGTTTCCTCTCACATCCCAAAGACATGCTGTAGGTGGATTGGACACTCTAAATTGGCCCTAGGTGTGAGTGCATGTGTGTGTGTGTACCTTCTGTGGAAGGTTGGGTGTTGGGCTGGCAACTCGACACCGTAAAAGCTCTACTGCCAATCATGAGGGAACAGGTGATCCACTGTGGTGACCCCTAACTGGGAAAAGCCGAAAGAAGAAGTAGCAACCACCAACACACACACTCTTAACCTTACTTTACCTATTCCATAACTAAATCCCCCTTATGCAACCACCTACCTCTTAATTGCTGCCAGGGGATTGCTCACTCACTGTCACTCTTCACTCTCTCTCACACACACAGTCTCTTCTGCTTTCAATACATGCATTCATTCACATAAGATTGCTCTCACTCTCTTTCTCTCTCTCGATCAATCACACACACAGTCTCTTCTGATTTCATACACACATTTACTCACACATACAAAAAAATAAACATACACCTATGCACACTTTTTTCTGTTTTATTTAATTTTTTACACTCGCTAAAGAGCTGCTTAGTGAGTGTAAAATAACGTGCTCAATCCTTCTCTCACTCTCATACATCTATAGACAGCACAGGACAAGGGCTATGATACAATCTGAGTTTTAAAGTAAATAATTTATTCTTGCATTCAAAAACAATGAATAAAGAAGAAATTTCACTCTTCCTTGCAGTTTTTGCCAGTTTTTTTTAAATAATTAGGCCTCCACTTACTGTATGCAATGATTGGCATGATCAGTCACCTGAGTCAAGAACAATGATTTTCAGTATAAACATATCAAGGGCAGCAAAACAAAATTTGGGTTTGAAGGATCTACTTGGGAATTCATGGCACCCTATTATTTAATCCCCAATAATGGGAAATACTGAGCAATTTGGTACAGTTGAGAGGTATGGATTTGACTTTGGCCACTATTTTCAGCTCGTGGCCACTGGAAACTCTCAAGCTTCTCCCTTACCCACAATGCTGTATCCCTAACATCCTCAGATATTTTTTGCCGCTTTCACAAAATGTCATGGTTGCTGTGAGTTCTTGAGCATATGTTTCAGCTTTTTCAGATAAGTCTGTGTTCTTGATCTGATATAACTTTCTTTTTTCCTAAAATTATGTTTTTAATATTTTTCGTTACCTCCTGTCCTACATCTGTGTATTTCTTAATTACCATAGTTGGTATTCTTTCTTCTTTCCCCTTTTATACTTTACAGTGTATCTGTGATTACCATTGCTGGTATTTCCTCTTTCCCTTTTTTTCTTGCTATTGATAGTAAAAAAAACAAGCAAAAAAAAAATGGGGGGGTCTCTTTCTCTTTTCTGTTTTTCTGATAGATTGCAAACATGGCAGAAAAACCTTTGGGATTTAAAACGTGGAAAATCTGGTCACAGACTTCCTCTATCAGATGCATATGATTGGTGTGTTTATTGTTTGGCCCCTGACCATCTCAAAGTGGATTGCTCTATATGTAAGTTGTTTAACCCTAGGGTAGTTGTAGACCACAAGAACAAATTCATTTTGAAAGGTCTGCTTCCCTCAACCTTTTTTGGAGGCTTTATCTGGGGTTCAACCTCCTAGATCTGACACCAAGGAGCTAAGAAAGAGGCCCTTGGATCCATCTGTCTCTTCAACTCCTTCCTCAGATCCAGTGTTGGATCCAGCCTGTAAGAATTCCAAGAGGTATGATCTGAAGCATTCAGCTTCTGATAAGCCAGTATCAGGCATTAGATCTGCTTTCTCAGATCCAGTGGCCTCGGATTCGAAGCCTCTGCCCCATAGAAGGTATGCATCCTCCTTGTTTCTGGTGCCTTCTAGAATCCCCTCACCATTCTTAGAGACATGCCAGCAATGCAGATTGCCCTCTGTCACCTCATCCTTTTGATCTTCCAGGAACCTGACAGAAGCTGACATGGATAGGATGATGAAGAAGTTTGTCTCAGCACAGATCCAGATGGGAGTTCTTCTGGATCCTACCCCTATGGGTCAGGAGGCAAGTATGAGCACTACTCCCCCTTTTACAACTACATTTATGATCCGACCCTCGGCTTTGGAGCCCCTGGATATGAGGTGACCAGGACTGTCTGTGTCAGATCTAAAGATTATTGTATCTTTTGATCCAATATTTTCTTTGAGTGCACCAGCTCTGAGCGTGTCCAAGCAGGACGACTCTTGGAGCCGATGCGTTCCAGTCAGATCTGAGGTGTTAGAGTCGACTCAGAAGTTGTCTGAGCTGTTTCTACCACTCAGAACTTTGACACTGGACACCTCAGCTCTGACCTCTGCCTTGGGTGCACTGCCTTTGGGTCAGAGGGAGCTGATGGTTCAGAAGAATGTCTTCTCAGCTCCATCATCCTCCTTCTCCTTGGAGAGCTCTGCCATTGAGGTGGTGGAGAGAGTTTTTTCTGCCTCTGCAGAGTGGATAGTCCCACCCATCTTGGATCATCCTTCTGCATCCCATGTGTGTATCTCTTTGCCTTGAGCCTCATCATTCTACACTGCAGGGACAGCCAACCTAAAGCCACCAGGCTACCCAGCCAGGTATTTCCATTTCTTCTAAAACTTCCCTGGAACATCCCACTGAGGAAGCACTAGGAAGAGAAAGTGCAAGAGAAGGCACTTGGACATCCCTTAGGAGTGGGGTCACTGAAAATACTGATGTGGATGAGGGGGAAGGGTCCTCAAGATCACCACCCAATAACGTCTCATTTGGAGACATTCTAGAGATCCTTAAGCAGAGGGGTGGTTAGTCTATCAATAGCCCTTCCCAAAAGGAATCCATATTCCTGGAAGCCTTTGGTTCTGGCCCAGCTACCTACTGGGTGACTCCACCCACCAATGATCTCATTGACTTGATCTCTAGTCAGGCATGGAAGGAACCAGATATGGTTGAGCCAATTCCCAAAAGACCAGACAGGATTTTTGCACCACCTAAAGTAAGGGAGTTTTGGAGCAAGGGAGTACCGGTAGATGCTAACAGGGAGTCTAGGGCATTGGACAGATTTGGGAAATGTGTTTATGCATCACTGACATTTGCTGTCAGATCACTGAATTATTTGTCATCTTCACTAGATTGCAAAGGGATTTGATTAAGGAACTCTCAAAATCTTTCACCAGGATCAGTACTGTTGAGGCTCAGACTTCTATGGCCTCACAGTTGGCTACCCTACAATCTATTACAGATTCATCCATGAGGCCCATTTCACATGCAGCTGAAAGTCCCTCAAAGGCAGTGGGTTTGGGCATTTCCATTAAGAGGCATGCCTTAACATGCTTGTGTGACTTTGTTGAGCCCTTCAAGCCCTCTTTTGTCGATGCATACTTTGATGGAAGCTCTCTGTTTGGCCATAAGATAAAGGACAAACTCAGCAGGTGTGAACAAGATGGAAAGACCCTCTCTGCAGTACGAGTATGTTTTTTGACCCCTCAAAGGACCTTTTCCAGGAATCAAAGAGGAGGTCAAAAAATGTATTTCAAAAGCCCCAGGATCCTTTCCAAGATCCCCGTAGAGATAGTTCCCCCAGGGGCAGAGGGAGAACCTAGAATGGAAGACACCACTCATGTGGTAGAGGAGGTCTGTAGAAACAAGGGTCTAGACAATCCTTCTATGACAGACCCTACCATCACTCCTGAAAGGTAGCCCGATTGTCCACATCTGGAGGAAATTTGGGGTCATTTGTCCCTCCACCACAGAGCCTGGCTAGATCTTACAAAAGATACATGGGTACAGAGGATTATTTGCAGATGTAATATAATTCCTTTTTCCCTACCACCTCCACCTGTATGCAAAATTCCTGATGTTCCACCCAGTCAGAGGAAAGTAGCAGCGATATAAATAGAAAAGCTGCTAGAAAAAAGTAATCCAAGCGGTCCAGCGAGACCAGATAGAATCCGGAAGTTACTCAAGATTCTTTTTAGTGCCAGAGAAAACAGGGGACACGAGACCAATTTTGGATCTCAGAGTCTGAACAGATCAGATCAGCACACCAGGTTTTGGATGGTCACGGTTCAATACATTCTGCCTTTTTTGTGCAAGGACAACTGGATGTGCTTGATAGACCTTCAGGATGTGCACTATCATATAAAAACGAGCAGACAATCTAGAAGGTACTTACACTTCTAGCTGGGAGCTAGTCATTACCAATTTGAGCCTTGCCCTTTGGCTTCACCACAACCTCCAGAGTGTTCACCTAATGCAGGGCAGTGGTAGCAGCTCACTTGAGATCGCAGGGATTCTGAGTGTTTCTGTACTTGTATGACTGGGTCATAAGTGCTCTGACCAGGCATCTACTGTTAAGAGCTCAGGTACTCCAGACTTGCTTCCTTCCTGGGATTACCATAAATTACAAAATAATCACAGCTAGAACCATTTCAGACATTGGAGTTCATAGAAGTAATTTTCAGCACAGTATCCATGACAACATCTCTTCCTTTTCCAAGAGTACAGCCTATCTGATTCCAGGTCAGAAAGATAATCCAAAAATCCCTCAATTTCAGCCTGATTGATTCTACAGGCCTTCTGATCAATGTATGTGGCAATAGTTCTAGTTCCACTAGAAAGATTTCATATGAGGGCTCTTCAGTGGATGTTAGTAATTTAGTGGTCCATTCTTTATCACCACATTTCCACTCAGATAAGAATTACCCAAACATGCAAAAGATACCTTTGGTGGTGGATCCACTTATATCAAATTCTGCATGGCCATCCCTTCATTCTTCCTTAGTCCAAGACCATAGTGACCACAGATGCATCCCAGATTGGGTGGAGGTGGGGCTTCCTGAGAAAACCAGTCCAAGGCACATGGTCCCCAGAAGAGGCCAGCTTGCATATCAATGTCCTGGAAATGATAGCAGTGCTCTTAGCATTGCTGGCTTTCCATGACTTTTCCTTTTTCAGGACAGTTGCAATTCAGAGAGACAAGATGTCCGTGGTGTGGTACATCAACAAGCAAGGAAGAACCAGCTCTTACCCCTTGCATCGAGAAGTTCTCAAAGTTTGGCAATGGGCAATCTCTTCCAACCAATTTCTGATAGCAACATACATTCTGTGGAAATCCAACATGATAGTGGACAAGTTGAGCAGATCCATTCTACCTCCTCATGAGTGGTTTCTGAACAAGATAGTGGTGGAAATGATTTTTCACTAATGGGGCTGACCATACTGTGACCTATTTGCATCTCCCCTCAACAACAAGTGCAGCAGGTTCTTTGCTTTTATCCCCCCTGCCAGGGAGCCACAGAGAGATGCTGTCCTACATGAATGGCCCCCTGCTCTTCTCTATGTATACCCCAGAATTCTTAATCCACAAATTCCTACAGAAAGCATCCTGGTTGAAGAGCAAAGTCATCTTCATTGCCCCTTACTGGCCTCGACATATTTGGTTCCCCTTTCTTTGGCCTTATCCAGCCTACCCTCCTTGAATTCTGGATCCAATTTCGAACCTTCTGTCTCACCCGACAGACATGATTCACCGAGATATTAAACTTAAAAACTGACTGCATGGTTTCTCCACTTACATTGATAGCCAGACAGCATATGCTTCCTTGCCCTGTCCTTCATATACTTTTGTCTTCCCACATAGCTTCTACAAGAAAACTTTACAGAAGTAAATGGAAATATTTGCTTTTTGGGCACAGAAGAAACATATTGACTCTTTTCAGTGCCAGTGCATAGTGTCCTTGATTTTTTTAGCAACAATTTTCAATGAAGGAGTCAGTTCCTCAACTATTATAGTACAACTAGCTGCCACTTCTAATTTTCTTGTAGGGATTGAAAACTCCTCCTTGGCTGTGTTAAAACTTTGCAAGACCTTATTGAAAGGTTCCTTTCTTTGAGACTTCTCTATAGGGATCCAACTCCACCATGGGAATTAAATTTAGTGTTACATTCCTTAATTTATTCCCCATTTGAACTGGCAGCAAAATGCGAGCTAAAGTTTTTGACCTGGAAAACTATAGTTTTGGTAGCCATCACATCTGCTAGAAGGCTGTCAGAACTTTAAACTTGTCTACTAAACCTCCTTACTTAATATTTCACAAGAACAGGGTAGCTTTATGAACAAATTTGTCCTTCCTTCCTTTCTAAGGTGGTGTCAGAATCCAGCATCAACCAATCTTTTATTTTTCTAGTCTTATTTCCAAATTTTACAAACAAAGGTGAATATATGTTACAGTTACTAGCTGTGCATAGTTAATTATGTTTTCACTTACACAGAATGAAGGATTTCAGAAAAACAGATCAACTGTTTGTCTCCTTTGCAGATGCCAAATTAGGCAAGTCAGTTACGAAAGTAACATTAGCCAGATGGCTGACTGATTGTATTTGTTTTGTCTATAACAAATTGGGCCTTTCCTTACCAAAACCTGTCAGAGCCCATTAAACCAGGTCCATGGCAACATCATCAGTATTTTTATCCAGGGCTTCCATGGATGATATCTGTACGGTTGATACTTGGGCTAATCCTCATACCTTTATTACTCATTACAAAATGGATTTGGTCTCGAGGGGAAGGGCAGCCTTCAGCTCAGCTAGGCTCAGGAATATCCTTCCTTAGAGTCCTCCTGAGGTTTCAGGTAGTTGGGAACTCTGTCCCAATTGTGAAGGAATGAATGAAAATTGAAAGAAGTTATGTATTCACCATAACATTCCATCTGTGTTGTCCATTTTCATTCTTCCTCAATTCCCCTCACACCAACCCCCTATCTTTACACTAATGACTTCTGGAGGAATGAGACTTTATAAGGGAAACACTGTTCCTTATGTTGAGCTCCAGATATGATTCTTCTATTACCAGTTTACTAATATTTCCTTTGATACTGTAAGCCAGCAAACAAGATCTGAGGATGTTAGGGATAGAACACTTTGGGTAAGGGAAGAGCTCAAGAGTTTCCAGTGGCCATGAGCTGAAAATAACATCTGAGTCAGATCCGAGGGTTGGATCAAAACTCAATTGATGAGAAAGAATGAAAATGGACAATACAGATGGAACATTATGGTGAGTACATAACTTCTGTTTTTGTATGTAGGAGATATGGAGAGATGCTAAGTTTGGATTTACTGCATACTTTAAATAAAGGTCTGTTCCCTTTCGCTGAGGTTGATTAACCTTGCAGTTAATATTCTTAAGAGTCAGAGAGGTGAGGGGAAAAGCCCATCATATGGGTAATACAGAAATTTACTATCATGCAAAAACGCACTTGTCTATTGAGTTTTTATTTTAGTCAACATTCAGTTTTGTGGATTATAATTTTAGTGTGCTGGATGGTGCATCATGAATCCTTGAAAGAACTAGTGTTATATGGTTATACATGGGTTATCTGGAAATAGTGGACTAGGTCATCCTTAAATGGTGTTTGCTGACTCCACATAGTACCTTATATTTAAAACTGGTAGCTGCACAGGTAGTGATAAGATCAGAATTTTGCGATAACATTTCACTTTCTTTCTGTATGAGCTAAACAGTCATTTCAGTTCTTCTTATTACTCATGCAAATCATATTTATACTGCTTATGCTAGTATCCTTATTTCTCTTTCCTTCAGTAAATTTACATTTATCATTATTTATCTTATTTTCAATAGAATACATGTGATTTTATTGAAAGTAAGCTAAGCATGGAAAATAGAATATATGGCATGATTTGGATAAAAAATATGTAGGCAGTGCCTAGGTTACTGAGTCAAGTCTGTGGTCCTGTGTAACACTAAGTAATGCAAAGTGGAAAAACATCACAGCCTGATAGGTATTCATCCAAGTCCTGGATATGAGGTCAGCAGGGCAAGTTCATAGCTCAAGTACAGAACAAAGCAGCATGAAATATATTTTAAACTGATTCCAAAGTAGCTGTTTACTGGTGAGCTACCATAGTGGAAAGGAGTTGTATTATCTGAGGGTTAATTGTCAGATCCTGTATAGGCTTAGCCTTCACATCAGAGTGATATACTCTATCCATAAAGTGTGCTCAGGGCAAGTTTTATTTTTATTTTACATTTGTTGACCGGGCTGGTCCAACTGGATATATGTCCATTTTCAGTGGAGGCCCAGGGAGAAAAGCTCCGCACATCAGAATAGTATTACACAAACACAGGTACATTAGCAAGTTTTGACAAATTATAACATTACATTACATATTAGCTTATGAGTAAGGAATAAAAAATACATTCCTAGTTACAAAAACTATATTCCTAGTTACATAAGTATGGATATATGTACAGAAAATATATAAAGGTAAGTGAAATAGAGCACTTTTAAACTAAAAGGTTATGCATACATTATTGTTAGAAAAAGATTAATGAGATTGTGTGAGTGAGAGGATTAGTGTCTGGAGACAAGGGAGGTAGTTAGTCTGGCTTTGCACAGGGGCATAGCCAGTGTGATTTAAGTTTGGTTTTAAATAGGGTAATTGTGGGTAGGGAGGTTAGGTCATCAGGGAGGGTGTTCCAGGTTTTACCCACTGCGTTAGAGAACAGAGAGTCTCAGGCCAGATTGTTGCTTTTACCTATTTTTACAAGTAATTTATTTGAAGAGCACAGGGTCTTTAGGTTATTGTAGGGGGTGATTAGGTTAGTGAGAATTGGAGTATTTGTAGGTTGATACAGAATCCTATGGCCAATAGTAAGTTGGTTCAAATACAATAAGATTTAACAACTCTAACCATCCAAGTTGATTAAGATTGTTGCAATGATGGGTTCTATAAGTAGACCCAGTAGCAAATCTGACAATATTATTGTAGGAAATAGCCAGCTTGTTGAGATTGCTTTTACATAGTTTAGTATAGATGGGGGATGCATATAGCAGGGTTGAGATTAAGTGGGTGCGGGCAATAGTGATCCTGGCTAGTGGAGTCAGAAAGGGTTTGATCCTGTAGAGGGAACCTAGTTTCTTGTTTACTGTTTTTATAGTGTTGTTAATATGGGGCTCAAGGTAAGGTTGTTATTGATTAGTACTCCAAGTAGTTTTTTGGTAGAATCGGGAGATATGATAGTACCATTGCTAGATGTGACAGTGAAGTTCATTGGGGAAGGCTCTGCGGGTGGGAGTGAATAGTAGCATTTTTGTTTTGTTTGGGTTCAGGATGAGACATTGGTGAAGAAGCCAATTCTCTACTCTGCTGAACAAGTCTTGGGTTAGGGACTGAAGTTGTGATGGTGAAGAGGCTGAGCATATTAATGTGGAATCATCTGCATATTGGATACAGGTAGCTTGAGGTAATACAGAGTGTAGGTCGTTAGTAAAAATAGAAAAGTGGAGAGGACCCAATATGGAGACTTGAGGGACACCAAGGGCGATTGGGAGGTGGGAAGACAAGTTATTCTCCCATAATACAACCTGTTGCTGTTATTTAAATAGGACTGAAACCACTGTATAGCAAGTGGATCCAGTGAGAAGTTTCTAAGTATGTTTATGAGTAGCAGGTGATTGACCATGTCGAAGGCTTTTGACAGATCAATAAAGAGGGCTGAGGCTAGAGTGTCTTTATTACAATTTTTATTAATGCAGTCAATGAAGGATAAGAGAGCAAAGATGGTGCTATGAAATGGTCTGAAGCCATGTTGGCAGGTAGCTAGTAGGTTGTTTTCTAGTAGGTGGTTTAATAGTTGCTTATGAATCAGAAGGCACTTTGTTCATTAAAATATGCTAAGATGGGGAGGGGAGAGTGATGTCAGAGGCAAGGAAGGACTGTAGTTTCAAAAAACTTATAGAAGAGAACAAGAAGAAAACAGCATAAACTATTACAATGTTGCACTCTGTTTTAATTTCACTATTATCACATCAGGAGTTTTAATAAATTACAAAGAGAAAGTAGCTGCGCTAGTAAGAGAACAAGCCTCTGCTCACAAAGAGAAAGGAAATCTGGTCTAGCTTTCATGACATCTGTATTCAAACTGATTTCTCTAGGACTTCTATGTACGTTTGTGTATGGCATGGAATGTAAATTAATGTAGCTAGGTCATTAGCCTTAAAGCAATATAATATTCATATCTGACAACTATTTCTATAAAAGAAGGAATTGTCTGCTGAAACTCCTCACACATTTGCAAAACTAAGTTGTTGTGGACCAGGACAAACCTATAAACAGATAATTAAAATAATAGTAATTGCATTCCTTCAGTCCATGGCCAAAACTTTAAATATTAATTAATCTGACTAGTACAGTGGCATCCATCCCTGAAATGATGTGGGAGGAGAGGTGACAATACATGTAAAGGTATTTTATTTTCTAGTCAGATACATGCTTTCAAGTCTTATATACACTTCTAAAGAGCATTAATAAGCAGTAAATTATGACACTCTTGCTCCTTCTGCCATTGTTTTTGTGCAGAAATCCCACCAAGGATTATCTCAGGGTAGAGTAACTACATTTCATGGTAGAGAGAGGTTTACTAGTTGGAAATTTTCTGGAACCCAGTACATAGCTGTATAACTTCAAGCCTAATGTGCTGACTATCCAGAAGTAGAAATAAGGTATAGACTTGGGGACAGACTGTGGGGACAACACAGTCAAATTAGATACTGCGTGTGGTTATGTCGTTACACTGTGAGATAAATTCTCAATAGTTTGGAGAAATTTATAATGTTCCCCTTATAATATTAATGATAAGCATTTGAACATAATCAAATTGGCTGAGAATACGGCCGTAGACATGGTCAAGATGTTGCTGGTGGAGCACCAGAAATACAATCATTATATCCCCTTCTCATGCTTAACCTGATTTCTATAGTAAATACTGGCTCAAATGGCCACCCCCATTACTGTAGAGAGATAGAGCCCTGACTATTACCAAAGTAACCTGAGGTCAAATTGTGGCATGGATGCCTGTTGGAGGTGGCATGGTAGAAGACAGGAGTAATGTGGCTTTGCAAGCTTACCTCTGAGAGGGAGAGATAGGCTGCATGCTCAGGTGCTTATTCCCATTGTTGAATCCCTGATGGACATCAGAGATCATGCAGGAATGCTGGCTTTAAGGAGGACAAGGGACACTTAAGGGGTTATGTCACCTATGGATGCAAATGACATGCCTTCACCAGCATGCTCTTTGCAGGCCAAATCCTGGGGTAGTACAGAACATGTGCATTAGGGCTAGGGACCAAAGTGGAAGAAAATTCCAAACCACCCATGTTGGCTTGTTGAGTAATATCCCCTGTTGACCACCTTTTGTCCCATTAAAGGTAAATGAATGGGTCAACTGATCAAGTGAGGTAGGGATGATTGGCAGACAGAAGTGGCAAAAACGTACCGTTGTATTGTCACATATGAAGTCCTGTTAGTCACAGGTAGTTCGAGACCATTTTTCACTTCTCTGTCTTTTATAGAAAATACTATACGTCCTGTGAAGCAGGGGCTCTACTATCTTAGGCTGTCATAACTAGGCTGCCAAAGTTATAACTGTGGTATCTGTAGACTGAGTCTTCAAAGAATAAACTCTGCATGTATATTATAGAGAACTTATGTAATGCAAAGTTTGATGATGTTATAAAAAAAATAGTATGCCTGGAGTAGGGGGATATTTGGTTGACCAGATGAAAATAATTAAAGACTGGTCTGACAGCTTTGATAATTTCTTCAAGAGTTACTACTTAGCTGTGCAGACAATGATCACCTATTTATTGGGTCTTTGACCAGTAGAAATATCAATAAACTGGTGCAGCTTGTACTAGTGGACAAGTTATAAGTTGCTTCTTATAGGGTCCTACCTGGTCATTGATATACTCTTCTCTAAGGAAGTTCTTATTCCTCTGAGCAGGACATACCACCATTCTAATAAATTGTTTAAGAAATGCAAGGCCTTTGTGATGGCTATAGCAACGTATTACAGTCCTTTCAATTCCAACATCAGAGAAGCAAATGAATATTTGAGTAGCTAGTACACAATTATTATTGAGTTTTATGATGTTTGAAGTAAACCATAACGCCTGCCTGTGGCAACCCATACATAGTGTTATGGCAGCAGATGAAATAATTCTATACATGTATATTCACTACCATACACCGGGACTTTAAACTAATTTTCTGTGAAACCCGAGATGCTCATATGTTGCTGAGATAAGCAGATGACAAACTCTGAAAATAGGTCTAGATGTTCAAAGAAAACAGTTGGATGTCTAGAACCATAGTAACTTCTAGTAACTCAAAAACTTAGAAAGAAGGCGAAAATGAAACCAATAAAACCAAAAGGAGCCGACAACTATAACAAGACTGTTTTAATTAGCGCTTTCGGTAAAGCAAGTACTTCACCTTCTTCAGACAAAAAACAAGTCAATTAAGGCTGTTTATATACTCTTACAAAAGTTAATCAACCAATTAGTTAACCACTTAATTAACAAACAACTATCATGTTCACAATCATAAGTAAAAGAAACAGCGTACATACACTCAATATTGCAGTCATAATGGTAAAAAGCCAAAAAGTTTTAAATAACAGCTCCAGGAAAACTCAACTAATCGCATTATCCGTCAAATAAACTCAAATATCAAAAGTAAGGATAAAAAGGAAAAATATACACAAAAAATTATAAATATATTACAGAAAACAAAAGAAACAAAAGGAAATAGAAAATATCTACAAATATACAATTTAGACTCGTAATTAAAATGCAAGATATGCATAGTTTATATATCCATAAAATGGTATATGTATATAAACGCAACCTTAGAAAATGTAATACATATACAACAGAAATAAATACATTTCATCGTTTCAAAGTTAACCATTTGAGCAAACATTTAATGGATATCTGTTCATTGACACCAGGGAATGCATAGGCAGTTGTCCTAATCTGCCACATTAGCTCATCAATTTCCAAAAGGAGTTGCCACGGGCCACCTCTTAAGTCACAACATCTATGATGTAAAACTACAAATTTAAAACAGTGATCTGGGTACTCAAATATGTGTTTCGCCAAGGCGTTGTTCATGTCCTTTTTAATAATAGCGTAATTATGCTCATACACACGCTGTTTTAGTTTTCTTTCAGTTTTGCCTATATAAAAGGCAGTACATTGATCACATATAGCGGCATAAATCACGCCTTTAGATTCACAATTGAATCTACCCCTGATGGCATACAATTTATCGTTAATCATAACCTCTTTTTTAACCAAAATACTTTTACATTGTATGCATGCCCCACACTTAGACATGCCTTGGGGACCTAAAACCTGTGGTTTTCTCCTTTTTTCAAGTAATGCTTTAAGGTTAAGGTTTCTCCTGTAGGTAATCTTAGGTTGCAAACCCAGTTTACCACACAGAATTGGGTCCTCAGTAACAACCCCTCAATTTTTATTCAATATATGCCTAATAGAGGCATAGTCTACTGAAAAAGTACATAAAAAGCTAATGTTATAGGCATTATTATTGTGGATGAAAGATCAGCGTCTTGTTCCACATTCACTAAAATTTCATTCAAAGTTTGTCCACCTAATAATGGTTTGAAGTGTCCCTCATATCGTTTAGAAACAACTTCATCCCTAATTTTTAAAATTAGGTTAACCGGATAACCCCTGTTGACAAACATTTTCTCTAAGTTCTGACATTCTACTTCAAAGTCACAAAAGTCTGTGACCATCCTTGCTGCTCTCACCATTTGACCTTTCACTACTGCCTTCTTATGATGAAAAGGATGACAACTGTCAAAATGTAAGAAGGCGTTAGAATATGTGGGTTTTCTATAGATTTTACTTTTGTATTTAAAGTTCGAGCTATCCTTAAATAAAAAAATGTCCAAAAAGTTAATGCTGTTTTCATCCACATGATACGTAAACTCTAAGAAGTTAGTCAACTTTGTAATGTCTGCTATAAAGGAAGCTTCTTTTGAGCCTTTCCACATAAGAAACATGTCATCCTGGTACCTAGTGTACCAGGAGACATGTTCTTTGAACATTGGGTGTGTGAACAGCAAATTGTTCTCCCATTGTGCCATGATGACATTGGCAAAGCTACCCCCACATGGGGAGCCAATGGCTACACCTGATGTTTGCAGGAACAAATCCCCCTTAAATGCTAAAAAGTTGTTTGACAACACTAGTTCTAACAATGTTTCAATAAGATAAATAGTGTTCTCCGGGACTTTTCTAGTGAACAAAAACTCCCTAATCCACTCTAAACCTAAGTTTTGAGGTATTACGGTGTAAAGATCTTTTACGTCAATAGTCACAAAACATGTGTCAGCTTGATATTCCAATTTGTCTATATTACGTAAAAAGGCCCATGAGTCCTTGCAAATTTGTAGTTCTTTTTCAATAAAGGGCTTCAATAAATTGTCCACATACTTTGCACAAGCATATGTTATAGACCCATGTCCATCGACAATGGGTCTAAAAGGTGGGTTAGAAATTGACTTATGTAGTTTTGGGATGCCAAAAAAAGCTGGTACTTTTGGAGCTAACATAGATAAATATTGATGCAAATCAACATATATATATGATTCCAAAAACAGGTCTACCAAAGTGTTTCTAACTTTCTTATAAGCTGTGTTTAATTCATTAATTGAAACTTTCCTGTAAACTTCGGAATCTAGATGTTTTCTCATAAAATCAACATAATCTTTGTAATCCATAAGGACCAGTCCTCCACCTTTATCCGGTTTCATTGCCCATATATCACAAGTATTAAGTAAATGAATAAAATCATATTCGAATGACGTAATGTTGGTATAGTTATTTACATGACTATAATTAGCTTTGTGCAAGGCTCTAAGGTCGACTTCACACATTTTTTCAAATAAACTCAGATTAGGATGCAGAGAAGGGTAAAAGACACTAGAAACCCTTTGAGAATTAGTCAACAATGAATTGTTACCTAGGAATAAATTCAAATTTAACTTACGGACATATAGTTTTAAATCAATAAATGTTTTAACAAATTCCATCTTTCTACTAGGCACAAAAGTTAAACCTTTAGAAAAAAGTTAACCCATTCCTGTGTGATGTTTAACTCTGTAAAATTGTATATACTAAAGTCACCTCCAATACTTTTATGAATTGAAGGAACTAGTCTTTGTTGATGTTCAGTCACTATCTCTTCCTCTGCCTCCTCCTGTTCCATTGTGGAGGTTGTTTTCTGTTCACCTGCCAACTGTTCCGTTGGTCTTTTGGAATCCCATGAAAACCCTGTTGGTTATAGACTACTTTCTCATATTCACAAATGTTGTTATTATTAAACGCTCCATTATTGTTATTATTATGAGCCAAATTGTTGCTCCTAGGGGCATTATTGTTGTTGAGCCGTTCACTACACCTCAGCTGTTGTGCAGGTTGCTCGTTAATAGTGTTTTAGGGCTCACCAAGTTCATTTTCAAAATGTACCCCTACAGATCAATTAGAGGCATTAAAAGTGGAAGAATTGTACAAAGGGGGTCTCGGATATGCTTTTTTACTAACGTAGTCATTAACATCACGGGTTATTTTTTTCTTTTTGGCAGTCAATAACTTTGCCATGGTAGCCTCAATACTCGTAAAAATATGAGAATAATCATACTTAAATGTCATGAAGTCATCGTGATTTAGAATTTGATGTTCAAGTAACTCCAGTTCAGTTTTTAAACCAAAAACTTTGGTACCATAAAAATTAATTAAGGCTCCCAAAAACCTCAAAACCCTGTCTGTCAAATAATGATAGTAATTCACCATGGAAAGTAGAATCTTCTACTAAACCCATAGGGAAATGCCACTGGCGTAACCCCTTGGGTATAATATGTTTGTCTATACATTCCTGTAGGTATGCTACCTCAAGTTGTAGCTTCCTACATCTGTAAAGTTTGTAATCAAAGTCATTAATCATAGAAGACAAAGAACTCACCAATGGTTCGTCATTTTGACTGGGATCCACATAGTTTCCAGAAACAAAAAAGTTATTGTTCCCCAAAAATGTAGCCATAGAGGGAAAACGACAGTCTAAAACTTTTCCTGGATTGTTAGTCTTCCCCTTCCGAGGCACTTGTGAAGCTCCTGAAGCCGTAGTAATCCCAGCCGACCTAGTAAAATGTACTCTCTGTGTTAAGGCGTCCACACACCCTAAAAGCACTTGAATGAGAGCTGTTAAATTCCCCGTCTCTTCGTTCCTATTAGATGTGTCTAAATCCTGCATAAAAAGGACCTGAGATGCCGCTCCGGTTTCGGTTTCCATCGCCACAAAAACCACAAACGAAACAAAAATCAAAACGAACTCAAAAACTTAGAAAGAAGACAGAGAGTAAATGCATCTTTTGTTCCAAATGCAACTTTGCAGGTCAAATTTCAACTAACCCGGCTTTGCATAACCCTACTGTTGCTGCTGAACAAAATGAGATGGAAGCCCGCCAACCTCTAATCAATACAAATGCCGGTAGGCAAAACACAATAAGTGCGGAACCTACATCACATCTTAATCCACTGGCTTTTCATTTTACTAGGTCGGCTCTGTGTGGTAAACTGGGTTTGCAACCTAAGATTACCTACAGGAGAAACCTTAACCTTAAGGCATGTCTAAGTGTGGGGCATGCATACAATGTAAAAGTATTTTGGTTAAAAAAGAGGTTGTGATTAATGATAAATTGTATGCCATCAGGGGTAGATTCAATTGTGAATCTAAAGGCGTGATTTATGCCGCTATATGTGATCAATGTACTGCCTTTTATATAGGCAAAACTGAAAGAAAACTAAAACTAAAACAGTGTGTGTATGAGCATAATTACGCTATTATTAAAAAGGACATGAACAACGCCTTGGCGAAACACATATTTGAGTACCCAGATCACTGTTTTAAATTTGTAGTTTTACATCGTAGATGTTGTGACTTAAGAGGTGGCCCGTGGCAACTCTTTTTGGAAATTGATGAGCTAATGTGGCAGATTAGGACAACTGCCTATGCATTCCCTGGTCTCAATGAACAGATATCCATTAAATGTGTGCTCAAATTGTTAACTTTGAGACAATGAAATGTATCTATTTCTGTTGTATATGTATTACATTTTCTAAGGTTGCATTTATATACATATACCATTTTATGGATATAGACTATGCATATCTTGCATTTTAATTACGAGTCTAAATTGTATATTTGTAGATATTTTCTATTTCCTTTTGTTTCTTTTGTTTTCTGTAATATATTTATAATTTTTTGTGTATATTTTTCCTTTTTATCCTTACTTTTGATATTTGAGTTTATTTGACGGATAATGCATTTAGTTGAGTTTTCCTGGAGCTGTTATTTAAAACTTTTTGGCTTTTTACCTTTATGACTGCAATATTGAGTGTATGTTTCTTTTACTTATGATTGTGAACATGATAGTTGTTTGTTAATTAAGTGGTTAACTAATTGGTTGATTAACCTGTGTAAGAGTATATAAACAGCCTTAATTGACTTGTTTTTTATCTGAAGAAGGTGAAGTATTTGCTTTATCGAAAGCGCTAATTAAAACAGTCTTGTTATAGTTGCCGGCTCCTTTTGGTTTTATTGGTTTCATTTTCGCCTTCTTTCTAAGTTTTTGAGTTTGTTTTGATTTTTAACTTCTAGTAACTAGATGAGCTAGTGATGATATCTAGTACTTGTGCTAAGAAGAGTAGTCACTTGAAATATTACAAGTACTCCAAAAACAGCCGCAGTCCTAGTTACATCTGGATTAATTATGCACACTCATTTAGTCTGTGTTTAAAGAAACAAACCACCTTACTGAAATTTTAAGATCTTATGTGTTAGACTTCTAAAATTCAGGAATTTGCATGACATTCCTGAAAACAATAATAAGCTACAAATGGAATCCTGGTAGGAGACACCATATAAGTTTAACAAATTTTGCTTACTAAAAATAAGCTTCACCATTTTGGATATACTTCAATGGTGCAAATTTAGTGGACTCAAGGCAATGCATTAACTTGATGGAACACTCAGGTTTGTTTCTGCCTAAATTTAGAAGTAGGATGACAGCTATGTTCCTGTCGAAGATAAGAAAAAACATAGTCTAGGAATATATTAAACTTCATTAGATAAAAGGGTGTTTCAATAAGTATCACATCTGATTAAACTGAATGAAACTTAATATTTTTCCAGAAAACATTCATTATATTGAGTTTGCCTGTGCTCAGTGCTTGTGGCCTCAGGATCAGTTATTTAAAGTTATGTCTCACTAAGTACATCATGTTAGCGAAGATCAAGCCCTAAGAGTTTTCATACTAAACTGTTGTCTGCAAATGTAACTTTGCTTTGTAGTCTGTGAAAACTGTATATTTCATGCATAGCTGAATTATCTTTCATGATATTATAGAATGACTGAGCAAATCATTTTAGCTGTGACTGAATTTGCTACTCATTGGCAAATACTCCAAGAGAAGGACAGTGCTACCTAAACAAGCTTCCTAAATTTGAAAATTAAAATAAGGGACACTATTATGTATTCAATTTTAACAGTTGGATGTACAAATATCTTAATAATTGTGAGCAGAAATGGGTTTTCTATAATCTAAACAAATATAAGAACAAAGTCTGATTTTCAGTTGTTTATGGACACCATTTAATATTATGAAAAGTCATGATGGATGCTGAAATGTTATATTGTACACTGATTTTTTAAGTTTTAAATAAAACTGCATTAATGTACTTTTGAACAAGTTAATTAGAAAGAAAGAAAACATACTGGACACAGCAGCTTATGACTGAAGCACTAACACAAATGCCTTCTTAAATTGTACTTAACACTCATATGAGCCATGTTAAGAGAAAAAAATATCTATGTATCTAATATATATATATATATATATATATATATATATGTGTGTGTGTGTGTGTGTGTGTGTGTGTGTGTGTGTGTGTGTGTGTGTGTGTATATATACACACACATATACATATATCAGAATCAACTACACAGGCTATGTAGGGTTACCTAAAAAATAATACATTTTATCAGGGGAAAGACAAGATGTGGTACATTTATAGAAATAGTTATCTGGAGGTGTTAATTAGCACACCATGGATTCAAATGTTAATATACGGAGGGATAGCATATTATGTCATATTAAACAAGATGTTAATTAAATAGAGGAATCTGCAGTTTTACATTTTCTTAGGTCATATAATCTGGTTAGAGAAGTTTTAAATAAGAATTGGAATATTTTCAAAAGCGGAAAACTTTCTGAGGTAATTAGTAAGGGTAAAAAAATAAGATATAAGAAAAATAGAAACCTTAAGAGTATTAAAGAAAAAAAACTACTATTTGGAGTTTATATTTTAATAAACACAACATTTTCAGAATATTAACATTCAAGTGCCATATGTGTTCCTATGGTAATTACACAGAAGATAAAACTGTATTTACATTACCAAGAATTCTGCTGCAGTATTTTTCAGATTAGAATCTAAAATGTTTTAAAATATTAAAAAGCTGAACACAAATGTGTATTGTGTTTGGTCTAATCAAATTATGTGAATGGTGTTCAGCAAAAATGAAACCATAAATTCAGTATTTTATGCAGGCTGAGACCGTCCTAACTCAGTAAGAAAGCAGGGACCCCCCTTCAGTCTCCAGTTAGTTATACCTGGTTATGAGATAACTGTATCATAGGGATGATTGCAGATCTCCAAAATGTTGTTGCAGATTTTGAACAAACCACTGCACCAAATCTTTCTTTGACAAAATGCATGACTA
Organism: Protopterus annectens; assembly: GCF_019279795.1. Classification (NCBI taxonomy): domain Eukaryota; kingdom Metazoa; phylum Chordata; order Ceratodontiformes; family Protopteridae; genus Protopterus; species Protopterus annectens. Next base: position 1,345,498,102 of record NC_056735.1, on the reverse strand, counting down.
CTGGTGGGAATGTATTGTTAAAAAGAAGAAAATGACTTGCTTATAAATATGGATTCAGAAGGCTTGACATTTAATTAGCCCTGTTTTATTTATTTATTAATTTCTGAAAATATTAAGAGAAATCTGAATGTAAGGTTTCAATTTGACAATATTTTTTGTTTTCACACATAATTCAGGGTTGTCTAGTAGTAGGCAAACTTGCCTCAGCCTCTATGTACAACCATAAGCAAAAGTCGTCAGTCAAAATACAGCGATGAAGAGCATTTCAACAAAATCATTTAGTGCTATCACAGAACCCGCAGTGGTGGTGCTGTGGTAGTGTTGTCGCCTCACAGTAAGACGCTGTCCGGTTCGATTCTCAGCTATAGTGTCTTTTGCGTGGAGACATGCGTGAATGGGCGTACCTTTGTTGAAGGTTGTGCGTCAGGCCTGGCAAGCTGGTACATAAAAAATCAACTGCCAATCATGAGAGGAGTTCCGCTGTGGCGAATCCTAACTGGGAAAAGCCAAAAGACACAAACAGAAATATACTGTTTATATGAAGTGCAATAATATGCAGTACGCTGAGCTTGGATCTTTTTGGCTTGTAGAACCCAAACCATGGTTTGTCTCTGGTTTAGCATTTAGTGAATACTTTGTTCACCTACAATAATGGCTGTTATCTTAGCACATAATTTGAGTCCACATCACTGCACATGGTACTGCAAATATGCACATAGTTATGAGTTAGGACATAATTTACAATGTCTCCAAAACAGCCTAACTGCTGCTTAGTAAAATCAACATATAGTCCAGAAATAAAAATTTACCATTCAACACTAAACATAAGAAATAATAAGGGGGATAACCTCAGGCATATTTTAGACAGATAAGGTCATTTATTTGTTTTATTTACTTTTTATATTTTATCCAGACTGTTCATCTGAGATAGATGCTCATTTATAGGAGAGATTCAGGACTGATATTTATAAATGAATGATAAGACAAATTAAACAATAACACTGATGTCAATTACAAGTAATAATTTACTACGGTGCAATTCACTGCAATGACATGACTTGCGTGCAAATTATTTGGGTCAAAATTTCCAGCTAATATAGTAGCTATCTATAAATTCCCTGTGTTACATTTCATAGATCACTTAATGACAATAAATTAAAACGGTTCTGTAAATCACCTTTCTACACAAATCAATAAAACCAAGTATGGCAGTTTTGAACAGGTAGCCGAGTCGGTGTATAATACAATGATAAAAGCAATAATACTGCAGATGTGTACAAGTCATGAGTGTTAGATTCTACCCATGAGTAACAGCTTACAGAAGTAAACACTCAGTGCTTTGCCGTTTGGGTAGTCAGTAGCCTTGTAACAACGGAACTGTTGTAATGGAAGCTCAAAGTACTAATAAATACAGTGCTGAGCTTTTCTGGGTAAAAAAACTATAATGGCATACTATTCAAATAAGTCATAATAAGGTAGTTAATAAGTCACATGACTACAAGACATAACACAGTGGATACACTGCCTGAGGTGGTTCTAGAGAATTAAACCATAACATATATTTCTGTACAATAAGCAACGGATGAAAGCAAAAAGATACATACTGCATACTGCATATCTAAGATGGCTTAGTGGTAAATCACGTTGGCTATGGTGTGCAGAATCTTTGGTTTGATCCTAGCAGAGGCTGTTGATTAAGGTCGGAAGGGTGGCCTAATGGTTAAGGTGTTTACCTTACAAACACAAGGTGCAGCGTTTGAGTTTCACAAGGGATAATTGGCTAAGCTTAAAATGACTCACAAGGGCAATTAGCTTAGTACTAATCTATGAACCTATACCTTGACTTGGCCAAAGCTTTTACCACAATTCCCCAATCAGGCATATTAGAAAAGTGCTAAACAAACTGGGAATAAACCCCTATATCACTCACTGGATTGCCAAGTGGCTCACAGATAGGGCACAGGAAATTAAAATAGGGGAAGTTACCTCAACAAAGAGACCAGTCACCCAGGGTTCTGTGCTGAGTCCTTTCCTGCTTGGCATCTACTTTGCAGAAGTAAAAAAACAATATCAAAGGACTAAGTCCATAGATGACTGCAAGTTAGGAGCAGTCATTTAATCTCCAAATGACTTAGCCATTCCACATTAAGGTTTGCTCCAAATAAATAACTGGTGCCAAAATCATGGACCGAAACTAAATGCCAAAAAATGCATTATTGTATCCTTTGTGAAGCTGTCTATCCCAGGGGAACTACCACATTAACAATATGCCTCTAAGAGATGACCCAGTTCTTTGAGATTTGGTAACTTATATGAGCAGTGACCTAGCTTTTGGCCAACATGTGTCCATTGTTGGAAGAAAATCATTCTATATTACACAGCTTATAATTAAAGGGATTGAGTCTAGATCTAGGGATTTCATTGTGCCCCTTTACTCAGCACTCATTAGGCCAGCCATTAAATATAATGCCCCCTTTGACATTTATCTAGAGATACCTTACCAAAAGGATACAAGGCCTAGCAAACATGTCCTACATTCACTGACTCAAAGCCCTGTCACTATACTTGGTATCCTATAGACTGCTAAGGGGTGACCTGTGTCTGGCATAAAAAGTATCCTCTGATCCATTACTGATGGATTTACTGCACATCACAAGTCAAATGGCATCAGAACTACTTGATCTAGGGATCTAAACCTTTTCTGCAACATCAATATAATGATTTGGAGGGAAAGGTATATCTCTTACAGAGAATGCCACCGATCTGGAACAAACTCCCCATCTACATAAAAAAAAACTTCATCCCTGTCCATATTCAATTACAACTTAGATCTATGGATGGGAAACAGAAACGTTACCCCAGGATTGCCTCCTGTACTACTAATGGACAGAAGCAGGTCCTAAATGTTTTAACCCATGCATGGGTCCCCTCAAATTATCTATGGTATGATCTGATCTGAGTTATTCATATTGGGGTAATATGTAATTATCAATCATGGGATGGGCAAGGTCAGTCTCAACCAAATGGGACAGGTTAATTCGAGCAGAAAAGGGGAAACTGGCTGCACTTACAATTGGCCCACGTGGGCAGCCTAGTACTTACCTATGAACCTATAACTGCACAAATGACACTTTTACTGTGTTTAGGAATATCAAATGAAGCATATCTATGACCACCACATTGAGCAGGATGGAACTAGATCCCTCTAGGGCAAATGCATTGTTTACAGAAGAACTCTATTAAAATAGAATATTAAATGTTGGCAGTGTTGTTAAATCTGGTATTTTCAATGGGAGTTAGTTCCATAACCTTACTACGGAGGTGGCAAATCTCCATCACCCAAGGCTTTGTGAGATATGAAAATAGTTGCAGGTTATCTGATAATGAAGAGTCACTGAAAAACCATAGAGAATGAATGGCCTAGAGCAAATATCTGCAGGACTACTGTGTCATTATGAATGTAGCTGTGAGCTGGACTGATGAGATTTGCTGGTTTAATTTTGTTTATTTCGTGGGTGAAAGAGAGAGAGAGAGAGAGAGAGAGAGAGAGAGAGAGAGAGAAGTAGCAATGATCATGGTACAGTCCGAGGAAACCTAGGTATTCTGGGTCAGTCATAGATGAAGAAGAGCTTCAGCCAGTCTGTTTACATCATCATTACAGTGTAAGGATGAGTCCAACTTACTGGGTCAGGATTAGCAAAGAACAAGAGGCTGTTTTTGTGAAAGGGAAGTATGGCCACAGGTGCCAGAATCTGTTGAAAGGGGGGAGGGGGCAGAGAGAAAAAAGGAGCACTTACTAATCTGAAAAAAAATTAAGTCCATTTATTACTGTAATGGAAGCATCTATATGATGCGAACAAAGTAGCATTAACAATGGCGCACAGATTTGCTTTCAAAAGTGCAAATGAAGCCAGCTAGTGTTGAACCTTGTTGGTGTGTGATACAATAGCATCAGCAGAACTGCTAATCTGGCATGCCATTCTGAACTATTTTTTCCTAAGTCATACAAGAAAGGGTGAACAAGGAATTAGCTGACAATCACAGTGAAATAATTTGACTGTATTTTTGGTATTTGCAGTACTTGATCAGCATAGAGGAAACAATTGTAATAACTTTGTAAGCAGGGTATCGATAATCTATTTCTGACCATAACCCCTGATATCATGCCATGTACTTCATGCTGTGCAAAAGGAAGTATGCAAGCTAAACTACTACAAAAGCTTGGGTATTTCCAGCTTAACAATAAAGTGTACAGTGGGCTTTTACGTATGTGGTCAGAAATAGACAAACTACAAAAGTCTCACCCTATGATTTATTTGGCAGGTGGTAACAAAAGCTGGGGAGAGTAAATGCTAGTTTTTCAGTTTGAAAGAACACATTCACACACACACACACACACACACACACACACACACACACACACACACACACACACACACACACACACAGCAACAGCAACAAAATAGTGGAAAAAGAAGCTATCAAAACAAGTCAAAATCAAAGGACATAGAAAATGCAAAACATTGTAAACTGTATGAAAATGCAGACTACCAACAGGGCATATAGTACTGTGAGAATTTAATAATAATGTAATAAGGAGAATATGGCATACTGAAAGGAGAATGACTTGCATACAGGCAATTTAAAATTTAGACTGAGTCAATTAAACATTGCACGTAAGTGAAGCTATTTAAAGACTACTTCCAGCAAGTCAATCAAACACTGCATCTGAATGAATTTATTTACATATAATAGAGCAGGTGTTTGCAGAATAGAAGTTTACAGACATTTAATAAATAAGTACTCTTTTAAGCAATAAGTATACCTAATTATTGTTGGTAGGATCAAAACACCCCACAAAATATAACAATTCAAAATAGTGTTATATTTTAATTTGTATGGCCTGCTGCACAATACACTCATTCAACAATATCCAGGAAGCTGTAATATATCTGTAAGATCTGCACTAACACATGGCAGTTTAGAATATCCCACAAAGTGGAGCTGTCATTCCTTGCTCTGCATAAACTTCTACAGAATTTATATACAGTGTAGTTTGTCTGTCCTCTTTGTGGATGTGCAAAAGCATTACGTGACTGTACTTCTTCTCTCTCATACTAGTTCGGAGGTACAATTTTATTCTGCACTGTGTTCCCCAGCTGCTGCACTCATTGAAACTAGGTACATTTGAAGCAGTTTTACTACTACTATGTACAGCAGTTGCCATTGGTGGTCCTTGTCCACCAAAGTTTTAGTTGCAGTGTTGATCGACACTACAGTACTGTCAGTGTTTATGTCTTTACCTTCAGACATGCTCACAACTTGAGGTGGAATTGCAAATAAAGTACCACTTACAGGTTGAAGTTACATATTCTCCATGGTAAACAGCAAAGTGGAAGTCTTCTGGTCAAAATGATGGCTAAGTTCAAAAAGGCACACATCAATTGACTCACCATACATTTGATGGTACTAGGTGATGCCTGATGGTGATGAGGTGTAGTACCATCCTGTAACCTTGCTGGGAATATGTGTTGTTTAGGAAGCTCTGGTTCTTTTTACAATTTTTAGTTGCTTGGCTTTCTTTTTATGGTGTCATATACTTAATCAAAATCATCACACTGCCTTTGTAAGTTTAACTTGAGGCTGTTAATAGCTATTATTGTTGTTTGTGCTGTCACTGTTTTTGCTTGTAAGATACTTGTTATTTGTTCTGATAAACTGAATATGCTGTAGGTAACAATAGTTCCACAGTATGTTGTAAATCTAGTCATCATTGTTAGCAAGCCCCAGGCTTTACTTGGTATATCATACGTCTTGTCATGTATGAAGTCATGCTCTCTGTTATAGTTGGCTAAATGCCTTTAATGCTCTTTGTTTTGCTGTCCATCTTGATGACAAAAGTAAATGTAGCCTGGACATGCTCATCATCATTAAATACATGACTGTATGTGGGTAACTGCTGATGTACCCACACACAGGAATGGATTATCCCCGCAGTCGAGTGGTGTTTGAAAGACATGCGTAGAATGGGCGTGCCTTTGCTGAAGGTTGGCCGTCAAGCTGGCACCTCGGCACCCGTAAAAAATCTACTGCCAATCATTAGCGGACCGGAGTTCTGCTGTGGTGACCCCTAACCGGGAAAAGCCGAAAGAAGAACAACATACTATATAACATTATTTTATACTGTCATCCCAAAAGTCAGCTGTATCCAATATGCTGATGACTCTACTCTGATTTGCTCAGCCACATCTCAAGTAGAGTTATGGTCAGCTACCCAGACCACCTTTAATACAATAGAAAACTGGCATTCTGAACATCGTCTGATCCTAAATCCCAAAAAAACTAAAATGTCGTAATTTTCACCAACACGTAGGTCTACCGCTTTCACCTTTACCACAAATTCAAATTATGGCACAATAATCTCCCCTGACCCCTCTACAAAACTATTAGGTGTTAGACAATAATCTAAAATTCGACCTACATGTTAACCAAACTATCAAAACCATCAATAAAAAACTAAGGTCACTGTACAGAATAAAAGCCTTCCTAACCCCTCCAGCTAAAATTGCCATAGCTCGTTCTCACCTTCTTCCAACCCTTCTGTATGCATCCCCTCTACTCTCGAATTTAAACAAGACTGTCCTTAGCAAACTCTCAATTTGCTACAACCACATTGCCAGGTTTGCCACTGGGCTGCCTTTTAGGACACATCATTGCATCAATCTAAATCAGCTTGGGTGGCTTGAACTACCCAGCCTAATCCAGTATCACCAACTGATTATGGCCTATAAAATCCTCTATAATCTGGACAATACTCCTGCACTTAAAAATATTATCACCCCCTATAACAATCCTAGACCGTTTTGATCCTCTAACAAACTACTAATTCAGACTAGCAAAATTAATAACACAGCAGGTGATTCTCTCTTTGCAAACTCTGTAAGTAGATCCTGGAACTCACTTCCAGCTGATATTACCTTACTTTCCACCTTAGGTCAATTTAAAACTAGACTCAAACAACATTTGTAACTTAACTGGCTATGTCAATGTATCAAGCCTGGCTAACTCTTTCTAGAATGTGTAAAAATCTGTTAACCAGTTTACTGTGTAATTTAATTTAATCCTGACTTGCGCTCAGGATTAACTCTAACCTGTGGAACTTGTTTAACTTGCTTACTTATGTAAGCTCTGTAAATAGTCTGTTTGTAATATGTAACGCTGGTATTATGTAATGCTGCATCTGCTTACCCTTGGAGCTTTTCTCCCCGGGCCTCCGCTGAAAATGGACATGCATCCAGTCGGACTATCCCGGTCAACAAATGTAAAATAAATAAATAAATAATTATTTAAGAAAGAAATTGCTTACCTTTCTTAAATAATGTGTTTGTATAATGGCACTTTAGTCTCCTTCTGCGCTGTCTTCTCTTTGCTAATGTACTGCGTATGTGTATGGGACTTACGTTCTCACGCTTGCACGATACTTCAGTGCAAGAAAAGCAATGGAGAAAGGAGCATCTCTCTTGCATTTTTTAAAATGAAAATTAGGTATGTTTCTTTTTTTTTTTTTGCAGAATGTACCTGATTTTTCTCATATTTTGGTGTGTCCTTGGTACAGAATGCTGTTATCCAGCATAACTAATAGAAAGTCTGGCCGCTCAATTGTACTTTAGGGGATGAAAGGATGTTTTTTTGAATACTAATGATCTTATATTATATAATCATCATTATCTCCTAATTATATTTTTGAAACAAGATAATTTACAAGGTGATGCAAAAACAAGAGGACATCTTCAGTAACAATGCTTGTTTACACACAATTTCGCAACAAGTTTAAACCAACATTGTCACAGTGGACATTTAGGGCAAGTATACTGCCTTTTCTAATTGTGCTCTAATCTCATTTGCAAACATTATACCTTATAAATCATGCCAACACAACTGTAGCTGCAAACATTATACATCACTTTTAGTGTATCCAGTCATTGTCAGTCAACCATTACATAGCTCATTCAGATCCTGCCTTCTTTTAAATATCATTCCTCCTCCGCATATAGTGGTCCCACATTTCCCATTTTTTCCTGTGTAATTTACTCCTACCCTTTTCTGAAGATCCCAGTTCCATTTGTTTCATCTCTGTTACTATATTTACTTCTAGTAAAGTTAGTTTAGACTTTGATTTCCATTTTCTAGTTATTGCTTTTTAGCAGCCATCATAACTAGTCTCAGCAAGGCCTTACTATATCCAGGCAATTCCAATTCTGTATCATAACTCAAAAACATCATTTCCCTAGTCAATTTGCTCACCTAACATCTCCGACAGAGCAGTCTGCAGGGAATCTTTAAAGTCAGCCAACTTATTACACTCCCAAAAAATATGTTCCCAGTTACCTCTTTCTTCCCCATCACATCTCCAACATTTGCTGTCTACCTGAGGAAAGATTCTTTGGAGCCTACTTGGGGTATAAAAATATCTATGTAAACACCTCCAGCCAAAGATCCTAAATCTTCTAGATTTTGTTTCATATTTGTGAGACAGACATATATCCGCCATTGTTTCTTTGTGAATTGCTTATCAATCTCTCTTTCCAATTCTTCCTAACCTCTTCTGATTGATTCTTATAGTTCTCATGCAATATTTTATATGCTTTACTAATTATTCCTTTCTTAATGGCAACTTCTGTTCTAGATTCTACTACAAACTCTACTGGTCTTTCATTTAAGACCCCCCTATTTCTTTCTCTTTGCCTGTACTCTGATATCAATCCTTGATATGGAAGGCAATCTAACCTGCAGTCCATATACGTTCTTGGCATCTTCCCATTCTATTACCTTTCCCTCTCTAGTTATTTGCCCCAATACCTTGGTTCCTTTGCCAGTTTTCTTCAATATCCTCCCGCCCCTCTTGCCTACTGTCTGTATCTCTAATTACAGCCACCCCTATTGGCAGAATCTGTTTTCCCCATTCTTGCATTGGCTTAGTTATTAGAATACCTTCTGCTTCTTTATGCATATAATATTCTGTATGATTATTGTTGTTTTCCTTAAAGGTTTGCATCCAATATCCCAGCCTCTCCCTGTTACTTGAACTTTCCCCCTGTTTCTTTATCACCTCTTTCCATTTTGAGTTATAGTTTTCTGCTTGTGCTATGTATAGGAGCCTTAAGTGTGTTGCTCTGAAATATCCCTTTAAGTCAGGTAATCCCAATCCACCCTGTTCTATTGGAAGAATAAGACCATCTGTTCATGTTGACTTATGTCACAAGATATTTATTATGTTATGAAATACAATTTAGATTTGCATCCTTTTTTCTTGCAACTGATTCTGAGAAGCTGATGAGCCATCATCTGCATGATTTCATTCACAACATAAGAATGCTAGTACATTCTTACCTGCACTCACTTCAACAACTCTGGCACATCTCCTGACCTTGTGTGCAAAAAAGAAAATAAATGTCCTCAGTATAAGCTGAACAAAGAAAACTAAAGAAAACAAAAAAAATCTTATGCTCTAGCCAGTTCTTCCAAATGTAACAAACTTGCTGCAGTTCAGCTGTGACCACAAATGCAGTATTGGCATTCATTTCTGAAAACGAGTACTACAATACCACCCCATCATCAACTGTTGATGTTCTGCTTAACACCTTGCACCTGGGGCAGTGTAGGTAACAGTTCTGGTGGGAGCATCAAAGTATCTGGTTGAAGAGCAGCTGGCAGCGTCGGGATTTTCAAAATTACTGCGGTAGACAAATTTCAAATCTATTGTAACCTTCTGGAAACTGTTGTTTTGCTGCTTGAGCCAGAGGTGTTTACAATAATATTTTCAAAAGTAATTTAAATCCAGAAACTATCTCTGCTGTGATATTATGGGTACTTGCAGTAATGGTGGAAGGGGCAGGAGGGGTCTATGATGTTTTTAGAGCTATTGCAGTTGGGATGAGAAGTTATGTGTCTTCGTCAAATCAAACCAATAATTTAGATTAATAAGCATCTCTGCTAGTTCCTTTGTGATCTTTTTTCAGATGTTGGCATTTTAACTTTCAGATGAACCCCAGTCTGCACTGTAGTGCATTGGTCAGACTCACTGAATGATGTAGTCCAAAGTTAGGGTCACTATTCATCCCTGTATTGCACTATTTATGATGAAACATGCATTACAAAACAGCACAACTGTCCTTCTCAATGGACTTCTTTGTTACCTGCACAGAAAATATTTACATTCAACTATTAACAGTAAATGTTTTCCATCACCACTGTTGCCCACTATATAGAAATCCATCAGACATTTACTTATATTTAATTAATATCAAGCACACTACCATTTACTCAGTATATATTTGCTTTTTCCATGTGTAGACATTCCCCAGGATTCAATAAAATCTGTGTAGGCTCTGTGTAGGCCATGGTTCCTCCTCGGCAGCACGCCATACATATTAATTATGGTACACTGCTGAAGGGGATCACAGTAATAGGGATACTGAATCCATGTAAGCAACACTTAACTGGCAGTCCCTTAATTGTGGACTGTCCAGAAAAATTCTGGACAGTTGGTAAGCACATCACAATTCCGCTCGGCCAGTAAACCTGGACCGAAAGGTATACAACAGATTTAACCTCATTAAATTGTAATTAATTTTTTTTTTTTTTTTTACATTTATGCGCTTGTTTGCCTGGTGCGCCATGTTGCTTACCTATGCTTAGTTATGCTTAGTTTTGCTCACATAAACAGCAGACATCCACTAGACATCTAAAAATAGAAATCAGATGTATTTACTTTTAATTAATGTTTTTTCATGTGCTTGTCTGCGTGGTGTGGCACGTTGCTTAGCTATGCCCAGCTTTGCTTACAGATACAGTAGACATCTAAAAATAGAAACCAGATGTTTTCAATTGTTGTTATTCTGTGTTGCTAAGCAATGAGCAAATACGTGCAGCAAAGCTGCGCTACGCTTACAGCCACATTTGTAGTATATGTAAAGATTAGTTAGGTAGGTTGAGTCATGACCTCCAGTGTAGTAGGTTCCGGCTTCAGGTCCTGAGCAGTCATACTTTTTTACATTTATTGCTGTGAAAATGTGTCAGTTGACTGAAACATCAGTTTAGTTTAAATTAAAAAATTGTTACATTTAGAAAGGCTACTCAGGACTAAGCAGTGCCTTTCCAGTTTGCACGCTGCTAAGTTTCACTTAAACATAGTTTATGCAAGTCTGTGTGATGTGGCGCTTATTTGAAAGTTACAGTATGACGTGCAAGGGTGGGAATGCAGCCTATATAAAGGCCAATAGGCAGGAATTTCACATCATTCTTTGCAGTCTTACCTTGCCTGTGGATATATGGCTACTGCTGTAGGTGAGGGTGTGGGGTTTCATGCGCAAAAGTGGAGAGTGCAGGAGTCCAGATTTATTTGTTGGACTCCTGGTATGTCATTATGGAACCCGGCTGCTGCAGGGCAACTACCAGGGCTCAGAGAGTGTAACTCTGACACCTGGGATTGTTTGACTAGGGACCTGACAAGTGCTACTGGTATTCCCCATACTGGTGAGCAGTGACATCACCACTATGATGACCTGAAGTGCAGGAAGAGGGGAACCTTGGACTCCTGGGTCCAAGAGGCTATGGCTGAGCACACCCCACAGATATGTAAGTATGTTTTCCAGTAATTTAGAAATATACAAGCTGAATCTGTGCAAAACTGGTATGCATAATGGTTTGCTTCTCTTACCCCAGCTGCAGAAGAGAGGGCTCGCAATGTCCAGTCCCATGCAGGGCGCTTGGCCAGGATGAGGCAATCATATGGTAAGTAGCAAAATCATCAAAGTAATAACTTAATGGATAACTTAATATTACAATAAAGTAAATACAGAGTTTGCAGTCTTAACGGTCAGGTATGACATACCTGGGACATCTTAGATCATTTTTAATGTATCACTGCCTACTTGAAATGGTAAGCAAGTTAACACAAGTAAGCATGCAGTACTGTGTAGTATAGCTTCCAAACATCAGTTAATGTTGGGGTCTACCCAGATTAAGAGTCACTCTTCTGGTCTGCTCATTGCCTGAAATATGCTGTAGGTTTCCCTCAATATATGAGCAGGGTATATGGGTTAGTTAACAGAAGTCTTAGACAGGTATCCATGGTCTACATGCCGAAGTTGAAGCAACATTAATCAGTACATGTTAAAGGGTGATGGTGCTTTGATAAGTAATGTTTTCAAATAGTGTTCACGATTCCTGTATTCACGGCATGTGTGTTCTAATCTGACACCAGTCAACTGTAACATGTAACTGATTAAAGAATGCAGCAACAAATGTCAATAACAAATGTAGTGCAATACCCAGAGTAAGGTTCAAGCTTCAGTTCTGATACTTTTTCCCCATATATGCTTTAGATAACACTCAGTAAATGAACAGGGTATACTGTTAGGTTAACAGATGTCCTGCACAGCCATACATGTGTGTAACAGCCAGATGTCAAGTGACATTAAGCAATACAGTGTGAAAGGAGACGATGCTTTGATAACTAACGTTTTCAAATAAACTGCTCACTATCCTTGTGGTCACTGCTTTTGGTTTCCAATCTGATACCACACACGGCTATGCATGTGTGTGTAAATGTATGATTTTCACACAAAATGTTGCAATAAAAGTCTTAAAGGAGATGGTGCTTTGAGAATTCATTATATTCATATTATTCAAGTAGTCATTGCTTGTGGGTTCTAATCCCATGGCAGCCAACTGAGAAATGACAAGCTGTCTACTATAATTAGTGTCCATGAACATACCTCTCAACCCATATGTCTGGTTCTTCATCTGCAGATATATGACATTACTTGAAATGCAATTTAATGGCAAATCTGTTATCAGAACACCTTGCTACTAATGTATGAGCACACTATGTTAAAATGTTCCCTGTATTTGTGCCTTTCTACCAGCATTAGGTAGGGCCTGGCCCATAATGTCCCATGCTAACAGTTTGAGAGCTATGTATATGCAACTTCACCTATACAATATTAGCAGTCACTGTTCTCACAACTGAAATCTGACATATGTAGAAGTATGTAGTAGTAGTCTGTGTAGTTATATTATCTGCAAAGTTACTAATGTTGTTTTTTCTCTCTCACCCCACCCCTTCTTTTCTTTAGTTTATTAATTTTATTTATTATTATGATTTGGTATTAATATATTATTTGGAATTGCAGCTTATGTTGACCTTATGTATAACTTAATATTGTTTTGCTGTTAAAATTTACATTATTTATTGTTGGGTTCCTCATTATATCCCTTTCTATTTATTTCCATTACTCATTATTATTTTTTGTTATGTTATTAATTACATTTGTTTGGTTATGTTTATTTTTACCTTATGTTTATATTTAATTTACTACAGTACAACAAGGTAGGCTGGGTCCAGGTGATCCACCTACCTTGGCTCCCCTGGCCGTAGCACTGGAACCAGCACATCTGGGCCACAGCCTGGTGGTGCCCCCTCTGCTGCCCCTGCACTACCTGCTCCCTCTGGTAGTTCCACACTACAGGCTGGGGGGGTGACCCCCCTCTGGGAGTGGAAGTCGAGGGGGTGCTTATGTCACCTGTGATGAACTGCCAGGCATGGTGCATGGGCTGCTGTGTCAAACTGTTGGTGCATGCCTACACTGGATGGAGAGCATGCTGTCCATCCTGGTGGGGCAGCCTCACCCCAGACACCGGCATCAACCACTGCCTCCACAGCAACAGTGAAGGTACAGTGCTGACAGTCCCATGGGTGAGGACTTGAGTCACACTGCTACCATGTCTGACATCCATGGGACTGGGATTCCACAACACCCTCCCCAAACACCATGTTCACCCCTCTCTTGTGTCATACGCCAGCACTGTCTGCTGTCTAGTCTGTCTTGTCTGTCTGCAAAAGCTTCCTCACCTTCCTTACTTACTTCCCCCACACATACCTATGTACCTTCCACAGCATTCCACTCTCATCTTAAAAAAAAAAATGGGTACCTATCCAAAAAAAAAATCATCCCATACATAGCTGTTCATTTTGCATACACACACATGGACACACTTAATTTGGTCCAATTGGCTTGACAACACACTTATGTTGTCATGACCCCACTCTCTGGGGGTTGTTGTTGTTGTTGTATGTTTCGGCTTTTCCCGGTTAGGGGTCGCCACAGCGGAACTCCGGTCCGCTAATGATTGGCAGTAGATTTTTACGTACAGAGTTGCCAGCCCTGACGCATAGCCTTCAATGAAAGTATGCCCATTTACGCATGTCTCCACACAGAAGGCTTTAACTGAGAATCGAACAGGACAACATCTTACTGTGAGGTGACAACGCTACCGCAGCACCACCACCGCAGCTTACCCCTCTCTCTGGGGGTGATAGTCGCAATTCAGCTAAACAATCTGTCAAAGTGCACAGTTGTTGCTGTACAAGAAATGGATAACTATGGTTCTTTCCTACACCTTTCCTGCACATAACTACCTACCTTTCACTATGCTTTCCCCCCTGCTTGCACCACATTTCTCCACTGTCCTATCTCCCCACTTTTCATTTCTTTAAAGATTTTTTTTCATGAGGCTGCATGATGCTCAGCATCGCTAAGCTAAGTTAAGCTAAATGGTGCTATATTGATATATGTGTGTGAAATAATATTAACCACGATCAAAAAGTACACCTGCACCAGACCAAAGCATCAACCCATCAAACCACACAGATGTTAATTAACATAGGTGTTTTAAGCAAAATGTAATACTTGTCATTTTCCCATCAGTAAACTGTTTATGCAGTGTTGCACATCATGCTGTGTTGCACAAATTTGATAAAAGAGTGATAGAAAAATTGGAATGTAACTTAGACTTTGGTATAGAAATACATCACTATAAAGCCAGACACATAATAATGGCTGCAAGTGAGGTCTCTAACAGCAGATAGCTGTGCAATTATATCTGCAACATTTAAAAATACACCTGCTATAACAGTGATTTAGTAGCTTAGTCTGTGAAATGCTTTGAAACATTATTTTTTGGTCCACATGGTCTTGGGTTCAAATCCAGTGGTATCTAGCATTTAAAAAACATGCATGTGTACATCACCATTATGAATTCCAATTTGTATGACTGTCTCATCACCTATTTATCCATCCAAAGCACAGATGGAATGTCTGCTTTTCAGTGATGGAAGTCAAAGGCCTACAGATAGGAACACAGTTGACATATTCCCATTGCAACACTAGAAAGTGCATATAGTGTCAGGTCATGCATTATTATGCATTCACAGAGGATTTTGAAGTATGTAAGCACACAATGATTTGCTACTGATATTACAGATAACCACATCTTCACAAGTAACATATACCTATGGAGTTCATGCTAGAAGCAAGGGTTGCCAGCACACATGTTCCAGATGACTACCATAGCATAACACATGACTTGGTGGTTGTCCAAAACATTGACATAATGGTAACTGTACCCCCCACCTTGTTCTAGTACACAACAACTATGTTGCTTTTTACTGTGTTAATGATACCTTTAGCTACCATACTTACCTTAAACACATATCTCAATTTTCTGTGGAATGGGTTCCCTCAGTCATGCTCTGGCTGTACAACAAGGCTACCACAGATCACACCACTCACAAGTGTTGTTGTCCTCCACATTCTGCAGCCTCTCTGACTATGTATATTGCCTGCAGCAGCAGCAGTTGCAGCCTGTAGTACACACACATGTATGTAATAAGTATCTACTACAAACATTCTCTATGTGCTGACGTAGTATTTTTACCCCAGTACTTTCCACCACAACATATGAGAAAGGGTATGGATTCTACATTGGGACGTTATATCTTGTTCAATAATTGCATGGGGTTGCCTGATTATACTGCAAATCAGCTGTGTAGGCTGCAATTAGCATTCCTGAACCATAGATGAATTCAGAGGCAATCACCTGATAATGAGAACCATCTTAAAAAAGGAAACTCCTAGCTAGGGGAACTGTTGTGTGTGAGAATTACTTTCTATGGTGAACTCGTTGGCACAACATTTATATATCTGTATCTTTCAACAGAGGAGTATTGTAGCCCATCAGGTATGTAACCATTTTGTTTCCAACATGATGCATATGTTTGAATATACTTAGGGGGAACGGGGATTACATCAGTAAGCCTTTCTTAGAACAGATGACATGCCATTGATCTGCAGCTGTGTAACACCTACATAGGATTTAGACTACAGCAAGGGTATAATGCTGTCTGTTAACTAGGGACACAAGTCTTCTGGATACTTCCTTTACTAGTAGTTGTAATACTCCACAGCTATTTTGTTTGGCATTGTGTTATAGGGTGGTTTCCTGCTATGGGCCACACTACAAGTGGACTCCTGTGTTGGGTATGTGATCAAATGTGAGTATCTGTCATGGCACAAACAGGAGTAAGTCAATATTGTTACTATCCTAGTTGGTTCCATACTCTTTGCAAGTATGGCACAATGTTGCATATGAGATGTGTAATCAAGCAGGGAATAATGATAGCTTTCCTTTATTGCTGTATCTGTGCGCACTGTACACCCACATATGTGATCCTGACATGTGTCCTCATTTTGTTTGTATTTCAGGTGATAGCATGCATGCCAGATACTGCCCACCTTTCACTAAGGCTGAAAATTATCTCATAATTGAGGCATTAAGACAACACTATCAAGTCCTGCTGTCCAGATAACCTAATGTCAGTGTCTCTTCAGACTTTGATGAGGATGGTGGCCAAAGTGAGGCACAGCTGGGGGATGAAGGGGCTGTAACTGTCACAGAGGTTTACATCCCTCATCCACCCTCATTATCACCGTACACAGTCAGTATGCCTATGTATACCCAGTCCCCTGAGGCCACAGATATTGGACAGTTAGAGGGTGGGTACATTGAACAGGGAAATGTGGCTACTGTGGCTGCAGTGAGTGTCAACAGTGGCTGTAGCTAAACAGTTGGTGAGGTTCCACACAGGCAGATTGATAGGGATGCTTGTCAAAGGCCTGCTGTCCCTCCACCACCTGTTACAGGTGTCTCATGATGTGTCACTCAGCATATGTTTAGGGCTGTCAAGGAGGCACAGGCATGTTCCAAAAGGAACTCCATATGAATGCTCAGGGTTATGGATGCAGTACAGTCTGACATCTGTGACTGCCTCCACCGTGTTGCTGATACCCTGGATCAGTTGACTGATGCAGTGGAAAGACGTTAGTCTGAGACAGATCACGTACTACCTGTCTTGAAATGCACATTGTCTGTGATGGAACATCTGGTTGGAGTTGAGCGTTGGACTCGTGGATGTAGGTCAGCAACTACATCCTCTGAGAGTCCACTTGGCCATGTGCAATCATGCTCTTGTACTGGCAATACATCCAGCACTCCAGAGGGGAGTGTGCTGTCCACAACAAGATGTGGCAGACCATAGGCCCATGGTCCTGGGCCTTCCTGTGGAGGACATTGTCGTGGCAGACAGCAGTCACCCTCAGGTAGTAGCCCAGCATCTGACCTTGGGCATGGAGGTGCCAGTACAATTCCTGGCAGAGCCAATTTTCATGTTTGGGGGCATAGATGATAAACTGTCATCTTTACAATGCATGGCTCAAAGCTGTCCAACATACAGAAACGTAGGGCTAGCACTGATCTTGGCTATGTTCACACAGACACTCACACACCACTGTCACATTCCAGTCACCTACAGACACACATGCCACATTTACATGGTCCGTCTTGCCTGCTTCCCTTTCTGACTCAAACTCATGCTTGCCAACCTATTGGGTCAACCTAGGCCCCCTGCACCCCTGTATAATACCCTGTGCAAATGATGGTACCTGTGCCACATCCCTGTTATCCTTCTCATCAATGCAGGGAAATGAAGCTATGTGTCTGATGCACAGAGTGACTATCTACATTAATATGTATTTGCTTCATCCATTGCTTCCTTTGACATGCTACTTGTACTGGTCAGTTACAGATATTGTACACTGCCATTTGTAATGAGTAAACAACATTATTTTATGTATGTTACATTGGATGCTGTTGTAATGGCTGTGCAGTCACACAGTGAAAGGTGTCTCATGGAACTGTTTATGTTTCACTTTCAGGACTGTGTAGGATGCAGCTATAGGTGCACATCTACAATAACCCCATCAATGTCAGAGCACAGGATGGACTGACAGCACAGAAGAAAAATGCCATCAGAAAGGTAAAACAGTATAGGTGCATGGCTCCATAGGTTCATATGTGTATAACAGGCTAACAAAAACAAGGGATTCTTTCAGCCTAGCCATGCATCTCTAAACTCTGATAAGGTATCATACCCTTGATAAGTATAAGCAGTATTTTGGGAGCTCAGACATGTACAAGCTGGGGTGTGGGAGATAAACCACCTATGGTTTCCCTGTGTCCATTAGAGATATTTGTTCTAAGGCAGTTATCATTGTTGTACTCCCCATCCTATTGTGTAGCTTGCACATGATTTGCAGTAGGGAAGAACTCTGCTTCACGTGGATGGGGAGCCTATTACATATTGGGTATAGTCTCTGTGATACATACCTGTCTCTCCAACATGTCTTATTTATACCACAGTCAACGTGTAGGGGGTCTAGGATAGGTAATTCTCATGCTAATCCTTTCTTGGATATGCAGAAGGTACAAAGTGGGGTCTGACGCCTCCCTGCATGGCAGGCATACACCTCCCCTCCAAAGCATGTAGGAGACAGAATACTCAGTTATGGCCCTGATGCGGTCTGGAAAGGACATGTTATATACACTGTGTATTGGCTTACTGTGGAACTTCTGTGGCTGTTACAGTTGTTGGATATGCCTGGTTAGTTACATACCAAAGGTGGCATTGCATTCAATGATAGGTATGATAAATGCTGAATACAATGGAACAATAACTTTCTTGGATTTACATGCCATACCTTTGTTTATAGGTTGTGCAACATAGAATGAATCCCAAATATTACAGACCCATTACAGTCAGAGGCTAGATCACTTTCTATATGTGCATAAGTCCCGGACTACTGGGTCAACTGTTAGAGGTGTGTGGTCAATACAATAGTTACGAGGGATAGATGACTTCCCAAGGGATAGTGTTGTGCATTCCTTGGCATTTAGTGTTAGTCCATGGCTTTGTCAACAACTGAATGTCTGTGTTAGCCCATCCTGTATAAATGCTAAGTCAGTGTGGGATTGAATGACAGCTCCTAATTTTCAATCATCTGCCTCAGTCAGAGGTCAATGACAGTGGCTGTGACTGCAGAGAAATAAATGCCTAGAAGGAGCAGTCCCAGGAATGATTTGTGAGGGAGGGAGTGACTGGCCTCATTGTAGTGGTGGACTCCCCAATGCTTTTGTCCTGAATAATGTCTGTCACCCACTTGGCTATCCACCAGCTGACATACTGGTTTATAATTAAGCTCTATAGTTGCCAACAATGCCTGATGGCCTAATAGTGACAAATGCCTTGTCAGGCCATAGTAGGTGGAGTGAATCATTTTACCCTCATCCATTGCTTTGTTTATTACTCAGTGAGGTCCACCAGGTAGGGTAGGCATGATCTGCCCTTGACAAAACCAAACTGGTTTGGTCCAATGTCTGTAGGTGTACTATATCTTTAATGGTCATTTCCATGGCAATTCTTTTCATGTCTTTAAACATCAAGCTACTGAGACTTCTGGTTGTCCTTGTGCAATTCAGTATTGGAGTTAATTCCATCATGGTTTCCAAGAAAGTTGTCTCCCAAGGTGTCTGAGTCTATACAGAGCACAGGCAAACACCGGAGGAGAAACTAATATGTACACCCTGTAAAGGTAAGGATGGAGTATTTACACAGTTATTCTGCAGTTAGACACTACTCAAGTACTGTGTATGTGAAACAAACAATTACCTTGTGAAGAATGCTGAAAAGAGGAGAGTGCCCTGAATTGTTGGTGCCTGACTACTGCTACTGCTGGTCTCATCAAAGCCACACTTGCTGGGGTACAAAACTCTTATTCTTTTACTCTCACCAAAAGCCAAACGCTAGTACCAAGCTCAAGATGATAAGCAGGTCACAGCATGTTTGTTGATCCACACAGTTGTTCCACATGATGCAAGGCTCTGTAGGCTTCAAATACCCTTTTCCAGGTAAATGCCCTGATTAGCAACCAGAGCAATCATTTGACTTTTGCATGTACTTTGTCTTGTGTTCATGGCTCGTAGGATTTGACTAGGGTACTGACCTCATGGTGATTAGGAGCTCAGCTGCTGCGTCACACTACAATGTTCAATGTCAGGTGACATTGATGTCCAAAGTTGCTATAGAAAGCTCCACAGTGGCAGTGATCCACATTAATTGAGAATTTCACAGCAATTTGTGTAGCCCACCCTTCAACAGCATAATGGTGGGCATATGCGTGATATGGATGTGAGATCTACTGCAGAAGAGTGTCTACCTTTGTTTTTCTCCTTCCCACATGTCCTAGGTATGTCATACTGTACATTCATGTTAGTGGAACAAAATTCTGTGTTCCCACATCATTTCACACAACATCCAATTGTTGTCTGGTTGATTGACAGCCATTGTAAACTTGCAAGGCCAAAGTAATGACTGCAAAGTTGAACAAATTTTCTGTGTCTGTATGGACATCCACATCTTCACTGAAAAGAGTGCCTACAGCCAGTGTGTTTGAGGCTGTCAACCACAAGAGTGTAGCAGCATGACCCTAACTTTGCTGGAGTTGCACACTGTCACATTTGTAGGTATGCTATTGCAACCCTGCCTAATAATAGTATCATGGTTAATGCAAGTACCACATGCCTAGTAAAGCATCGTACATAATCTACCATATTATGACACACTGTCAGGTATTGTTTTACCTTAGGATGACAACTTAAAGTTGATAACATATTAAATGAAAGCATCTGTCAGGCCACTGCCTAACCATGGCCTGTTGTGACATATACACAAGCAGGAATCTATTGCTGATGGCATTATCACTGACTGCTGACAAGATGTGGAAAGAGTTCCCAACCCTCTACTCCTACTCTACATGAACATAATGTGAGAGAGATGTGAGTATATTAAAAACCTTGCATCCATGCTTTCTCACACACCAGTCTATACATATGACAACGAGCAAGTTGCCAACATGAACACCTCTCCTGCTATCCCACCCAAACCCATATCACACATACTTACATGTGTGGAGGTCCTTACCAGACACATAAGTAAACAGTAGACACCTCAGAAACCCAAACCCAAACTTGTTACACATAGTCATACCGCTGCAGAACACAATACACATAATAGCTATGCACCACTGTCTCAACGGTCAAACGCATAAGTCAAAACACAAAATCAAACATATTACTCATAGGTGATTACATCATGAGATGCATTAATGTGTCTCTCATCAGGCTACATAAGGGAAAGGTCATGGTTAGCTTTCTGTTTGGTGCCAGGATATGGCATATCACACATGCACTCAAGTCTGTCAACATCAGGTACTGTTAAGACTATGTCATAGTTCCTGTTGGTGTGTACAACTTGAGACATATCTCTCTGGACTGTATGCAGAGACATGACTGAGCTAACCGACTGTATTTCTCAGGCAGGTATGCCCTTGGCCTTGAGCTGCATTTTACCGTCACCTAGGATGATGGCTCAATACAAACAGAAAATGATTGACTTCAATAATTGCCATAGTGTGTGGTGTCATTGTAAGGTGATCCACTGTCTATCATCCTGGGATTCCCTGCTCAGCAGACCTCAATGTTTTGTCAGAGATGGTCTTCGTCTGTTACTCCTGGGATTTTGGCTATTGACCAAGGCTGTTGCCACCCCCATAGTATGCCTTTTAGGTGGTGTCTCAAGGAAAGATTTTCCAATGAGAAAACGCCATCTACAAACAACATTGCAATTATGCTACTAGGAATGTCACCACTAAATTCCATTCACTGGAAGCTGCCCCACTTTGGAAGATGCAGACATTTGTGCAGTCACAGACACCTGGGTCAAGGCTGTGGACAGCACCACAGCCATACCAGGCTACAGCTCCTTCCACACGTTTAGTCGTCAAACTTAAAGCGTGCAAAGTAATGGAGGAGGTTTATCCATATTCATTGTCGCTAATCCCTCTCTAACATAGATGACAAGCAGGCAGGTTATTTCATTTAGATGTTTTAATACATAGAAACACATCAGGGTGAACAGCAGCATCATACAATATAAACAAACTGGTTAACAGGCAGACCTTACATACATACATGCTTACATCTCAACAGCTTACTACAGAATGGCAGTCAGACTTGCATATGCTCAGTATTTATACACTTGTGCAAGCCCTTAGATAGCTTCTTAAAGGTACATACACACACACTGATCTACATCTTCCCTCTTAAAATGATTGGGCTTGGTAAAAACATTAGAGTTAGACATGCATTATTATAGACATTAGAAACAAACACAATCGGCCAGATTCAGGAAGCCTCCGTGTAAGAGTTATAACTCTTACACGGAGGCTGCAGTTAAACGGTGTGATGTCAGCATGTCATGCATATGCATGAGGTGCATGAGGCATGCTGAATCACACTGTAACTCTTACACGGTCCGTGTAAGAGAGTAGAGGGCGTGTCCATAGGCTAAGCCCTGCATGCGGACACGCCCCCGTAAGTGTATAATGGCTGAAAGTAAACAGCCACGAGAGAAGCCATGGAAATGTAAACAAACACACTACACAACACATTCCCCCACAGACCATCAGTGTACAAAGTGAACAGAGGCTATAAAATGAAAATAAAAACTGTTTTATTTTTTTTAACCCCCATAAATGTGTGCTACTGTGTGCGCTCATAGCGGTGTGCTACTAGCGCAACTGCGGTTAGCAATCAGTGGAAAAGGATATGAGAACTACATATGCAAAGTAAGCCAAGAAGAAAAAGCTTAGCGGTAGAGTTGCCGGCTTAAGAGTAGGCAGGCAGGGTTCGAGCCCACACAACAGCTTTTTTTTTTTGTAAATAAGCACTAAAAAAGCCCCTGACAGTATTGTCCAAATGTAAAAGTATACCATTTTGTAAAATGGAATGAAATGGAGCATACATATTGAAGTAACACAATAATAAAAATAATTAGAAATGTACTGATAGCTAAGCTGCTGTGAGACACAGTGCCCGTAGCTGCGTAGTGTTTAAAAAGCTGCAATCGGTATGCCCGTTGCTAAGCACTGGTTTAACAGGCTGAAACTGTTTGCAACTAGCTGTGCTTAGCTCAACATGTGTGTCACTAGCCAATTAAGGTTTATCCCAGCGCACACCGTTTGCGCCGCCCCACAAGCTAACTGCCAGTGCGCATGCTACCTCCGCAAACAAGTGCAGACCTGCTTTTAAGTGCTTAAAAGTGCTTATGGCATGTTTGATTGACAGGTCCTCAACTCATTTCTGTCATGAAAATTAAAAATCAGTGGTTAGATTCAAACCCAGGATACCATGCACTAGAGTCAAGGTACTAAACCACTAAGCCATGACAGCAATACCTAGAAATGCAGAAATAGCATATATATGGGATAAAATACAGAATGGAGCATGATAAAGCATTTTCAGTGAAGTAGATACAATTCTAAAATGGCCAATCAGAGAAATGTGCGGGAAAAGCAGCATATATAAGCCCCATAGGCGGGAATACACACCATAACCGATTGTAGAACAGACCTGCAGTCAGAATGAGTGGAGTAGGTGAGGGACGTTGCTTTCGAGCACAGCGTTGGGGCGTTGAGGAGTCCAAATACATGGTCTGGCTCCTTGTCCATCATCATGAGGCCCAACTCATGCAGGGCCAGGTCTCATGGGGAGCGTACAGGGCGGAGGCATGGGACCAGTTGGCTCGTGATCTGACCAGTGCTACTGGCATTCCACGCACTGGTGAGCAGGTCTGTCACCACCATGCGGACTTGAAGCGGCGTAAGCAAGACCAGTTGACCCAATGGATCCAGGAGGCCCAGGATATGCCCAACGCCCTACTACTGAGTAAGTTACATATTACTCATGTATGTAAGGATTTCAACTAGCTGATACCATGGAGATGTGTAGTCCAATATTACTTCCTTTGTATTACAGCTGCAGGTGTCCGCTCTGCGAACCGTGAGATGCATGACCAGACTGGCCTGCTGCGCCACCATGCAGGTTAGTAACCCCATCTAGTACTTGTAAATAAATATTATAGTGTAGCATGTATCAGAACACTGCAGTGTATTGATTAAAAGTAATCTAATGTGCAAGCAAGAATTGAAAGTTTGCAGGTATGTCTGCAACAAGTTCATCAGTATGCAAGTGTGACTTGAAAAATAATTTATAGAAATAAATAGTGCTGTAATACAGATGTCCCACCATTAATTAAATGTAGTATAACCTGCAGTAGTCTCCAGAGTACAGCTTCAGAATCTGAGGTAGTCACATGTGTGATTTATCCCCTGTTGAAATGCTGAATCATGACAGACGTGAGGCTGTTGGAAAGTGTTTGAATCACCACAGGTCTAAAATGTGAACAAAGCCTAGAAGTACCAACCTGAACTGTGAAGTTGCAGGATGTGTGAGAGTGATAGAAAGGGTCATGTATGAATAAATAAAGTAGTAATAACCCCTGAATATATCAGCCCCAGTGTGTTTCCACAGAACTAAATGCATGTGTGAAGTACAAATTAACATCCCAAACTGATTTCAGTGTGTCTGAATCTGGAATGTCAAGGCCAAAATCTGTATATGGTGATAACAGTAAACAATTTGCAGATAGAATGAATGATTATCTGACAGACTAAACAGCCATAGTTGTCCCCTGTCCTGTCATCAAAGTGTAGCAGGATGATGTATCTGATCAAATTAAGAATAAGTAGGATAGTGATGTATTTGTAACAGGTGTAGCATGACAGTCAAATAAAAATCATTTTGAAACATCAGCCTCAACTTAATTGTGTACCTATTACAAATGTATATCAATGTGCATCTTATGAATGTGTCATCACTTTCTATCTCCACCCAACCCTATCATTCCATATAACAACACCCAATAAATATTGGTATGTGAACATTTCATTAACCATTGACATTTGTCCGTTCCAAACATATATGCATGTCTGTTCGTGCATGTGCCCTGTTCATACATGAAAATCTGATGGCCTGTTGCCATTAATCAACCCTGCATGTTGTTTGATTGTGTATTTCCGTTCAAATAATGCATGTGATATTGATATGCCCCTTGTTCAATGGTGTTAATATCTGGGTGTTTGTTTAATGGGAATACCAATGCATGCTGTTACAACTAATCTGAATGGAATAATATGCCACTAACCCAAACTAACATAACTACTCACAAACCTAGAACGCTTGGGAAGGCAGGTCCCAGCGGACCCACCTCTCCCACCTCAGCTGGCGACTGCACCTGGCACTAGTGCCCAGGCGGACCCTCCTCCGGTGGCCCTGTGCCACCTTCGGGTGGAAGCGCTGCAGGATGGGGCCCTCCCCCTCTGCAAGCGTGGCCAGAGGAGTTCGGCCCACTCACCCTCCAAGGTGTCCGGTCTGTGGTGTGAAGGGAGATCCAAGACTCGTTCTTGGGCCCCTACGCCAGCTTGAGGCTCATGTGGCACAGCTAATGGCCCCGGCCGTTGCCCCGCCTACACAGCCCCCAGCACAGCCCCGTCCTGGGCTGTGGAGGAAAAGTGGCAACTGCCTATGTGTCGGGATATCAGTTCCACTGTTTCCATCTGTGGGCTCATGCCTTGGATATCCCAACCTCCGTCCCGTCAATTGTGTAACCCCCCCACGTGTGTCATACACCGCCCCTGTATGCGTCTTGTCTGTCTTTTCTGTTTACCTACCCAACCTACCTCCCAGCTATACCGACTTCCTTCACCTGACATACCACTCTCCCTGAAAAAAAAAAAAAGGGCACTCTGTACCCACAAAAAAATTACGCCCCATACATAGCTGTCCATGTTGCACACATGTCCGCTTGACAATGAAACTGTTAATTACAATTGTCTCTACAACAAACATTAATGTTGTCCTGACACCTCTCTCAGGGGTGGAAGGTTTCAAATGTCTCACCAAAATACATGGAAATGCACAGCTGTTGCTGCTAAAGACATGGGCATCTATGGGCCTTACCTACATCCCTCCTGCAAATCCCACGCTTGTTTCCCTACTGTCTTACCCTCTTTGTGACCCCTTTTTCACCACTTTCCTGTAACCCCTTTTTCTTTTCTTTCAAAGAAAATAGCGCGGGTGTGCGCTTGTGTTAGCGGAGCTCACCGCCAGTGCGCATGCGTGAGCTCCGCGCAAACGAGTGCAGACCTGGTTTTAAGTGCTTAAAAGTGCCTTTATGGCACTTTGATTGACAGGTCCTGTACTCATTGTGAAAGTCTGGAAAGAAAAATAAATTCCCACTGCCAGTCTCAAACCCAGGACCTTGGTAACATTAGTCTGTATGACCTACCACTAAGCCATGACTGCCATACAAGAGCATAGTGCTAAAATAAATATAACATGTAATAGTAGGAATCAATATAAAGGCAATATAGGAGGTGTACTACCTAATACATCTCAGGTAGAGTTTTAATGTCCGAATTACTGGATTCCCACACTAGTTCAGTGTTAACAGAAACAGCCCTACTAATTGTTCGCTTGCACATAATAATGTAAGGTAATGTACACATAAGAAGATATGTAAATGTACACATACATATATATAAATATATAGTAATACATAGAAATATAGCCGTAGGTGTCAGTATCCATACACACTCACTACAGGAGACAGTGAAGATAAACGCAGCAGCCAGAATCTGCAACACAGCCTGACCCTCTGAGACCCACTAACCCTCTTAACTGCTTAAAGGTGGCTTTAGCACTTTGATTGACAGGTCCTGTACTCATCTGGAAGGTTTGGAAAGAAAAATAAATTCCCACTGCCAGTCTCAAACCCAAGACCTTGGTAACATTAGTCTGTATGACCTACCACTAAGCCATGACTACCACATGAGATCATCGTGCTAAAATAAATATAACATGTAATAGTAGGAATCAATATAAAGGCAATATAGGAGGTGTACTACCCAATGCATTTCAGGTAGAGTTTTAATGGCCAAAGTACTAGATTCCCACACTAGTTCAGTGTTAACAGAAACAGCCCTACTAATTGTTCGCTTGTACATAATAATGTAAGGTAATGTACACATAAGAAGGTATGTAAATGTACACTTACATATATATAAATATATAGTAATACATATGAAATATAGTCGTAGGTGTCAGTATCCATACACACTCACTACAGGAGACAGTGAAGATAAATGCAGCATCCAGAATCTGCAACACAGCCTGACTCCTGTGAGACCTACTAACCCCTTAACTGCTGGAAGGTGCCTCCAGCACTTTGATTGATAGACCCTGTACTCAATTTGAAAGCCAAATACAAGCATACTAGTAGGCCCTACCACAAGACCATTGTAACACTAGTCTGTACGACCTACCAGCAAGACATGACTCTCATACAGGAATATAGTGCTAAATAAGTGGAACATGTAATAGTAGGAATGAAGATAAAGGCAATATAGTATGTGTACTACCCTAAGCATGTCAGACAGACCTTCACTGTCCCAATTACTGGATTCCCATACTAGTGTGTGTTAACAGAAACAGCCCTGAAAATTGTTAGCTTGTACCCAATATTGTCAGCTAATGTACATATATGACAGTATGTATATGTACACATATGTATATATAGCAATACATAATAAATATAGTTGTGGGTGTCAGTATGCATACACACTCACTACAGGGAACAGGTGGGAGAAATGCAGCAACACTAACCTTCACACTCACAGAACATTTTCCAACAGCATACCAGCATGGTCCACACCCTTACAATCTGAAAGGGCAACGCCTATCTCACATACCTTTTTATAGCACTGTCCTGAAATCACAGTGAGACATGCAATCAGTACACAACTGGCTGTATGCAATTAGCCAATGCTGCCTTACAACTGGTGCAGAGGCCATCACATGGGCCTATGCAGATACCTACAAAAGCATTCAGTACCCACACTCCACATATGCAATACAATCATTGCACAAACCTGAGAAAGAGAGAGAGAGAGAGAGAAACAGAAATATGAAGATAAACAGACTGACAGCAGCAAAACCAGCAGCAGCAGCAGAAAACTGCAAGCAGCAAGCAGCATCACTGATACAGCAACAGCTGCCACAAACAAAGGTAATGCAAAGTAGCAGGTTAATACTGTGTTTACTGTGACACCTCCAAATGTATCATAGTTCACTATCTATAGGTATGTCCATGAGATAGGTTGTGTGTACATAGTCCTGAAATATACACATGTGATATTGCTGTACATGTTGCCCATACTTAAAACTTCTATAGCTGAGAACACAAGGCCAGTTGTGCATATGATGCAGTAGTTACCAGGGTCAGTAGAGGTTACTCCTCATTGGTGTGAGACCACTGTGTATGTATGGCACTGTTCAGGTACATATCCCGTAGTATGGCCAGGGATTAATATCAGTCTGTCATGTGGTGCTATGTCCTCCAGGGGTGAATGTAGCACACATCCAGGGATACCATTTCGTAACAGTGATGCTATGTGTTTTGCAATGATGAGGGTGGCTCTCACCTGGACATGTGAGAGGATAGGGAGGTTACAGTCATCTGGGATAACTAATACCACATGTGTAGGAGAATGGGGGTACCTGCACCTAAACTGTCTGCAACAATGTTGCCAATATCTGTGCATTTGGTGAATGTGAAGCATCTTAACACTGCTGACCACAGATGCCTTGCCGTCATGTGAATCTGCCCTGTGCTGCAGTAGCCTCCTACTATTGTTATACAATATGCCTGTATCTGTAGTCCACTGGACAGGATTAATAAGTGGTGTGCAGTTGTTCTGGGTTAGATATGTGTGTGCACAGTACATGCAGTATGTGGGATGTCTGTGGTAAGCATATGCAAAGGTGCTGGCGGTGTGTGTTGTGGCTTCCACTGGCCCAATGGGCTGCATGGATAGCACTACTGTCATAACTAGTGAATAACAGTGTAATTACATGCATACATAGCAAGGTAGTGTACTGTGCTTGTGGTGTTGTTTGGATATGTATATCCAGGCTGAGTAATGTGTGTCCACATCACAGGGTTGGATGGCAATACACATCCAGTATGTAGGGATGAACACCCAGAATGTGTCAGACGTGTCGCCTGTGCAGAAATATCCGGCCATTACCTGTGCAACCCCCACAACACACACACATGCAACATATGGCAGAAGTACTATAGCAGTACACACATGTTCATAGGTTCATACTAGGCTATTTGCCCTAGGGCATTGGTAAGCCTAGTAGAATGTGTTTGGCTTTCGCCACCCAATTACAAGTTATGCTGCTATGCCCTTGTCCGACGTTAGTATACTGTGCCTCTGTCTAACAGTGACATAGAAGTGATACCTGGGGTACAACTATGATCTCCATCCACTCATTCAGATTCCTATGGAAGAGAGTCAATGAGGGACTCTGCCTAACCTGTAGTGTGAGCTCATTACAGAGTGAAGGAGCCTCTCGGTTAGGAATATGCCCCTCCAGCATGTCCATGTATGTCAGTGCTGAGGTCCAGCTCTCCTGAGCATGTGGCTGTATGGGACTCTGATTGCCTGAGGTGCAGCATGTTCATTACTGCTGGGTAGGACATGGCTGTATATGGCATGCACAGATTGCCTCTGAACAGGCAGTATGCCACTGAGTCTAGCTGGATTTACTTTACCTGGGCAGCATATGACATCTGTGTGAGCCATTGCATCCCCTTGACGAGGTACTGTTGTCCTGTACCAGTTGCTGTAGGTGTCTGGTTAGGTACATCCCAAAAGGTGCATTGTACGCAATTATAGGCCTGATGATGGATGAGTAAAGAGGCACAATGACCTCCCCTGCCATACATGTGAATCCCTCATGATTAGCTGGGCTATATAACATGTCTTTCAATCCACGTTGGCCATGTGGTTGACAAATGACAGACCGCTACCATGTTTCTTCCCCAGGTCCCCAACTACGTCTTCTGTACTCAATGGCCTAACACCTATGTTGTACTTTGCCACCAATGTGGAGGCATGGGAATCTGCATTGAATTGATACTCCCCCTCCCTTGTTCAAGTGTTGGGGCCGACAAGAATGGTAACAGCTATAACTTGGTAGTACTGGTGTGCTCCTGTGAAACCTGAAACAGGTTCATGTTACTGCACAGATATCAATGTCCAGAATGCTAAGTAGGGTTTTGAGTGCGTGCATCCTGAGGTCTAGACTTCCGGCGTTGAGTAGCATCACTCTTACTTCCTCATCCT
Organism: Protopterus annectens; assembly: GCF_019279795.1. Lineage (NCBI taxonomy): Eukaryota > Metazoa > Chordata > Ceratodontiformes > Protopteridae > Protopterus > Protopterus annectens. The sequence continues at coordinate 1,345,467,713 of NC_056735.1, read as the reverse complement.
TTGTGATACAAATGGATGTGGGTTTGCCTTATGAGCCTTGCCCAATACAGGCACTATGGGTGTAGCAAGAGGCTCCGCCAAATTCCAATAAGACAGGGGTGACAGGTGCAAGCTGGCCCTAGCAAAGCATACCACCCCAAGATGGCAGGCATTGGCAAACCTGTGAATGACACCAGTATGTCAGTCAATTGATGGAAGGGATCATCGTGCCTTGATATTGTGGCATTGTTCGTGGTGAGGGTAGGGTGCTACTCAAGGTCAGGGTCAAACTGTCTTGGGCTACATGCTCAGAGAGCTCTGTACTGTCTCATGTCATGTAGTCCAGGGAGGTATGTGCCAGGTCATTCACATCAGCATGGACATTGACTGAGTCATACCTGTACTTGCCTCGGGGTTACCTGAGTGTTTGTGTTATGTGGCAGGTCATAGTGCCCGACAGGCTGCACACCGTTACCCTCACCTCGTTAAGCCTGGTGAATGTGATGTTAGTGTGCCTGATGATAGAGGCACCTAGTACAGGTGTATGAGGTGTGTTGTGTACTGTTAATGGCTGTGAGTGTTCAGCACATTGGCTTTGTGTGATATGTGTTGCACGTGTACGTATCCGTGGTAGTGGTTGCCTGAGTGTCTACCTAGGAGGACTCTGCTGCGTAGGCAGACCTGTAGTCTGAGCCTACAAGTATGTTCATGTGTGATCATGTGTTAGTTCTGCTGTCGTGGTAGGTCTATGTGAGACTGGAAGTGTAGTGAGTGTTGTTTCCCTCGCCACCTGACTGGTTATGGCGGTATTGAGTAGACAGAGCCTAGCCTCCAGTTTGGTATATGGTTGCATCACTCACATGAGTTTGAATTTGTTGTTAGGAGGAGGGGGTTGTCTGTGTACATGCAGCTGTTCTAACATTGTCTGTGGAGTACAACACTCACCAGCTGGACTGGGGAGGGAACTGACAACTGACCTCTGGACATGCTAGAATACTATTGTGAACTGTAATAATTGAAAACAAGGTCCAGTGGGGAGTGAGGGTGTACTGATATTACCTACAACTGCTGACTGATATAAAAGCGCCAGTGAGCAAGTGCCAGGTAACCTAAGTGCAATGTGTCACAATTAAGTAAATGCAACAATGACAAGCAGTCACTTGCTGTCATGTGTAACATGCAAGCACGTACAGTAAGCAATGCAGATATCAGTAGTGAGTCACAGACGTGTTGAGAAGCTGTGTATTATGTGGAAGTAGCATACCAGTGAAATAACAAGCTAACAAATAACAAGCATATAAACAAAGGTAGATCCAGGAGGCCTGGATGTAGTGTTTGCTACAGCAAACAAGGTGTAGCAATGTCAGTAAGTTACAGCTCAGATATGCAGGCACTATAAACCTGAAACCAGATGTCCCCAGCTATGAATGGCAGAGTACAGCCTATTGTCACACACGAGTGCAGACCACAAACATTGTTAATGTTAAATAACTGGCCTGAAGGCCAACTGCCTATACCAGAACTAATACACTTGTACAATGGGCCCTCAATCAGCAGTTCCCAACTTCAATGGATGAAAGATATGTGTCCTGCCACCACAGTGCTTGCCACAAACCTCCCTAATGTAAAACAACTGGCCTGAAGGCCAAGTGCTTAGTCAAAATGACTTAGAATGATAGCTACACTGTAATCAAGTTACAACCAAGCAGTAATAAGTACAATTTAATACTCCCTGTATAGAATGTGTACCATGTATTGCTGAGATACTATGATGATAACCTGTTTGTGTACCTTTCCAGATCAACATGGCTCCAAAAAGGAACCCAGCATATTCTGCTGCAGAAGATGACGTGATTCACCAGAGCCTGGTGCGTGACTATGCCATCCTGTTCTCACGCACCACCCAGAATCAGCAGGAGAGGTCTGCACTGTGGCAAAACCTACTTAGCAGGATAAATGATGTTGGCATGCATAATAGGACATATGAGCAGGTGAGACATCACTGCAGTGATTTGATTAGAAATGTCCACCAGCGTGCTGCAGATATCCGCAGGCAACAGGTTGCCACAGGTGGGGGGGTGGCCACACATCCCCCCCTCACCAGACGGGAGGGGCTACTGCTAAGTGTTGTGGATCCAGCCCCAGAACAACAACAGCAACAGTCATGCATCATGATGGAGGTTGGATCCACACAGCAGCAAGACACCGAGCGTGCAGGTAAGATGCCATATTTATTTATTGATATTACAGTTACATTTGTTGACCAAGATAGTCTAGCTGGATATATGTCCACTTTCAGTAGAGGCCTGGGGAGAAAAGCTCCACACATAACATAATAAAGGCAGACAGACAAGTTGTTAATACAGACAGCCAACAGAATAGAAATATACACCAGCCTGTTAATTAAATCAACATACATTTAAGGAACTCAAACAGTTTAGAGTCATACACAATGTACTGTCGGTTTCAAAGCAATTCTACCTAAAGCATAACGGTTATGCAATAAGGCAAGAGCCATATAGATAATACTTAGGGCTCAGAAGGGTAGAGAAGTAGAAGGAGTATGAAAGATAAAATAATAGGGAAGAGGTAGGGGTCAAGAAGGGAAGTGAGGAAAAGAAGGAAGACAGTCAAGAGGAGGTGGGAGGGATGGGAGAAGTAGGTCAGAGCATAGAAGGACATCAAGGTGAAAGAAACAGGGTAGAAGCTAGTTTTTATGCACAATGAGGGGGTTAAAGGTAAAGAGAGGGTGGGGAGAGGGACATTAGCCTGGGGTCCAATAAGAACAAAGCCAGTGGTTCTGGAAGTACAGTTTGAGTTGTCGTTTGAAGAGAGGTAAGAGTGAGATTAGAGTTAACTCCTGGTATGTACATATGACTGTTCTGTACACTGTTACTTCATGCACGCATAAGGTGTGCATGTGGTATGTATATGTCATCATGATATGTAATTGTGCATGTGTGATACAGACATTATGAGCAGCTGATGTGTATAAGGGAACTAGTGTACTACTGTACTGTATCATGTGCAAAACAAATGGCACACTTGTGCCCACTGACATTACTCTCTTCACACTTCCAGGTCCCTCCCATCTAGCAACAAGGCAGGCCATACATGCTGGTGAGTGTTTGTAACATTACCTGAAAAACAATTTATAATACTAGTAAGAGTAGTGTAACGCTGTAGTAGACATGCTGGTGAGTGTGTTAATAATAACTGTAATAACCAGTTGTACTACATTAAGAGTAGTGTAACACGGTACTGATGTGTGTGTTTACTGTGGGGTGTGCATGTGTGCAAGTGTGCCTGTGCCCAAGTGTGCATGTGTGTTAGTGTCCATGAGTGCATGTGTCCATTTCTGAATGTGTGCATTAGTATTGAAGTGCATCTCTTTCAAATATGTATTGAGACTGTAATCTGTGTTCCATGTTTTCCTCCCGTAGGTTCTGGTGCTGCTCATGTGACCTGCAGCAGGGAACCTGAATCTTGTGCCCCAGGTACTGATGATGATGAAATGTCTGTAATGGTGCAGGAAGGTGTGTCTGGGTCCACCATTGGTCAGCCAAGTGACAGTACACAGCTGTCAACCCCGTCAATGCGCACAGTCATCCTGCCGTTACATCCTTTTGTCACCATTGTCCCTAGGTGATGGACAGTCTGCAGTGGGCATAGATCAGGGTAATGTGGTACCTGTGGTACATGCATCCCCACAAGGCAGCCATGAGCAGGGTCCTCCAATGGTACCACACAGACAGTCGCCATGGGTTCTCGTGGGGGCATCCGTGGCCGTACTGCCTCTGGCCGACGTGCCCAAGGAGGTATGTCAACCTCCACTATGTTCAGAACTGTCATGCAGGCACAGGCACGTATGGAAAGGTACACCAGACAGGGTCTGAGGGATCTGAGAGCATGTCGCACAGCCATGACAGACGGCATACGTGATGTTGCGAATGCTATCCGTAACCTCACAGATGTCGTTGACAGACGTTGTGAGGGCATAGAACAGCTGCTCCACAACCAGATGTCCATGGGCCAGGGCGATGTTGTGCGTTTGCGACGTCATCGTGGCCGTATGCCAGCAACAGCACCAGCTGGCAGTGGCCGCGGACGACAATAGGCCCACTCACGCACCTCAAGTGCCAGCACCAGCCCCAGCAATGCTGGGTCTGTGCTGTCATCAGGACGCCCCAGGAGACCACGTGCACGTGGCTCTGCACAGTCCCAACAGGGAACTGTGTCCAGTCAGCACACCCCTGCTTCTGACGACAGTACCCAGTCTGGGTTAGTACCGGATCCGGCCCGTAGCACCCCTGCCAGGCACAGGTACCGTGTCCGTGCCCAAAGACACTGATCTGGATGACCTGACAGGTGCAGTCTATGGCTGTCCACAAAACCCTGTACATGGCAGCCATTATGTGTGACTGTGTGCATGCTTACACACATGCAGAAACCTAACACCTAGGGCAAACACATACACACACACACTGCACCAACACTGGTCCACCCTGTACTGCTGCCCCTCACAAACACACATACACACACATGTCAATTGGTGTCACCAGTGGCTGGCTTGGGCATACCTAACCCACACCCTGTGCATATGATGACACTGTGCCACCTCCTGCATACTACAACATTGGTGCAGGAAAGGGTATACACGTTGCTGATGCACAGGGTGACTACATAGATGTGTATAAGTAGTAACATGTTTGTAACTGTTCAGTGTTCCAGTATGATTGTGTGTATATCCCAGCAGCCCTGTTGCAGTAACTGTATGAATGTCCTCAATTGTTATCTGCACCCATACTACTTACCAAAGTGTACCAGCTGCACACCATCACATGCTAACATTGACTATGGCAATGCGCATCTTGTGCTGTTACGTAGATTCAGCTATATGTAACTGTTCTGTCACACATGCATTTATACACACCCTGCTACGCACACACATGCACACTCTCACCTGCCATTCCCATAATTTATTACCCTACATGAGTAGCTGTCAATACATGACAGGTACACATTTGAGAAGTGCACTATGTTGTTTACTACTCACTTCCTCTTCTCTACCTGTACTCACAGGGTGCAGGCAACCTCATCAGTTCAAAGATGTAATGTGCATCAGGTACTGTGGTGCCCTGATTGCCACATCAAACATGTTTCCCATATGGAAATGCACACACAGACACTTCCCACATCCACACACTTGCCACATACAGGCTGCACAACACTATCTAGGTATATTCTGGTACATGTGCGTGTTACAGTAGCATGTAACACTATACTGAGTACTGGCAGTTGTCTGTTGTCATGTTGTTTGTATAGAATAAAAGAATTGTTTGATTATCCTACTTTGTTTTGTGGACATTACTTGAAGAAGTGTTACCTTACATGTGTTATTGGTACCACCACCTTCTCTTTTGTAGTTTTGTTTGTATAGGGTGCTGTCAACATCACTGCTTGTTAAGGGTAATGAGCACCCTGCAGTGCATAGCCCCATGTGGCAAAAGCCACATCACACCCCATCATTGTGCACACACACTAACCCCACCCACAGTAAAACACATACTTTCCATTTGCAAGATGCAAACCCATACCTAACTGTGTTATGTCAGTAGAAAGAGACACATTAGCAGAGTGTGCTATATGCAGTAGTTGTGGAAATCCTTTCTAATGCTGTACTTAGAGGGTGCTGACATCATCTGTGTGTAGGAGGAGGGATGTGCACCCTGTAGTGTGTTCTCCCAGTTGGCAAAAGGCACTTATCCCTCCCAGCATAGTGCACACACATAAACCCCACTCATACTAACACACATACATTCCCTTTGCAGGATTCAAACCCCTACCTAACTATGTTATGACACTGAAGAAAAATGCATTAGCAGAGTGCGCTATGCGAATTACAGGAGGACATTAATACAGGTAATATAGTTATAGAGTCCTGACATCATCAGTGTTTCAAAAGGGGGATCTGCATCCTGTACTGTACTGTCACAGCTGCTAATAGGGGCATTTCCCACACACACACCAATGTGTTCGAGGTTTGCATATGTGGAGGATCCAGTACTCCAGTGTGATTTGTATATGGTTTGATTGCAACAATGAGGGATATACTCCCAGTGGTGAGCACTTGGTACTCATGTTTGTGATGATCAGGTCTAGTATATCTGCCCCTCTTGTGGGAAGGTTGGTTACCTGTTCCATAGCTGAAGAATGTCTGATCTATGTGAACCCTAGAGCTTGGGTATTGTGGCTTGTGTAATGTTCACAGTCTATGTTTCGGTATCTGTCACTCAGTATGATGGTGTTTGCAGAGAAATCTATACTCTCCTGTGTCAGCATGAAGGCTGTGTGGGAGTTCTGGGTTTGAGAGGGTGCTGTAAGAGCTCCTCTGTGTCTCTTTCCATGTGGTCCAGGAAGGTACATCTCAGGTTGTTTGCACCAGCATGGACAATGAATGCCTCATAGTTGTACCTGCTGTGGAGTGACCTGTGTGCCTGTGTTATGTGGCACATTCTATCACCCGACAGGTAGCTAAATGTGACCCTCACCTTGCTCTGTCTGGGGGGCGGCACGTCTGTCAACAGCTCATGTCAAGCAAGTTCACACCCCTCATAAATGATGTGGAAACCTTCAAAGGCCCCAGGCCTGTTGAAAATATGGACCAGACTGCAGATACCTGTATAAAGGCATTCTATGGACACATTCAGGAATGCATGGATCATGACACCACATATGACAGCATGACCCAATTCTCCGAAGGCAGATGTCCTGGGTGCCGGACACCAGCCATAAACACACTATACAATAGAAGGATGACACCACCACATGATACAACAACCTCCCAAAATGTGAAGGCACCACTGATGGTTATTGGAAGACAACTACAGGCACCCATACAATTGTCTAAGGCCATCTTTGAGAGAAGATTCCACAAGCCACTGAGGATAATCACAAGGCTGTCTGTAGTTATGTTAGGAACCCGGTGGTACTACCCAGATATGCTCAGAGGTAATCCAAGCTGTCACACAAATACAAAACACACAGACATTGCCATCATCCTAGTGGACAGGTTCACTGCTGCCTTCTCCCCCCCACCACACCGAAAGGGCAAATATGTCTCGCGGCAGAGTGCCGCCCCCCCTGACATCACAGATGCTCAGGTAAGAGATGCCCTTCCCAAAGCAATAAACACTGCATCAATGGGACCAGACAGTGTCCCAGGCTATGTCCTACATGAACCACAAGAAGAGCTACACCCAGACATAACACCACTGTTCAATCCCAGACTTACTACACGATATGTGGCCAGAGAGTGGCGTGCAGCAACAGTGGTCCCTCTACATTCAGGTGGTGCCTTCACGGATCCTGGACACTATTCGCCCCATATGTCTGACTAGCTTTGTCTGCAAAGCTATGGCAAGGATCAACATGAACCTCACATATCTAGATATTGTGTACCTACAGACATGTCACCATACACAGTTTGGCTTTGTTAATGGCAGATCCTGCCTCTCAAACCTGTTTGATTTCTTTGAAACAGTCACCAAGGCCACTGTCAAGGGGAAGGAGGTCTACACAGCCTACCTGGACCTTGCATAAGCCTTTGATACAATACCCCACTTGTGCATTATAGGGAAGCTCACCAGTGTACATATTAACCCCTATGTCACTATGGTTATTGCACACTGGCGCAAGGGCAGAACACACATGGCTAGACTTGCTGGAGCCATGTCAGCCTCCAACCTGGTACAAGTGGTGTCCCACAAGGCTCAGCACTGGGAGCTGTCATGTTCATTATATATTTGCCATAGGTACAGGCCAACATGGAAGTACTGTGGCTGAGCAAGTCGCAGGTGACTGCAAACCCTACTTGGTGGCATACTGCCTCTTCATAGGCAATCTGTGCCTGACATATAAAGCCATGTCAAACCCTCACTTAATGGCCATGCTGCACCTCAGAATATCCAGATCCCATCAGGATACATGCTGGAATGACTTGAACCTCAGGAGTGATATACATAGGACATGCTGGAGGGGCACATTCACAACTCTGGAGGCTCCCTTCATTCTTGAATATTATCCCAATAGAGGTTAGGCAGACTGACTCAGTGACTGTCTTCAAGAGTGATATTAATGACTGGATGTGACATTGTAGGGTTACCCTGGGTATCACTTATGTGTCACTGTGAGACAGAGGCACAGTATACTAACCTTGGAAAAGGGCATAGCAAGACAGATTTACGATGCATGTTGAAAGCCACACACATTCTGCATAGGGGGATACATGCCCTGTGCAGACATCCCTGTATGAACCTATGGACCTATGTATCTTGTTCACCATTGGCCCTATGTGCTGTTAATCACCAATGCAATCTCAATACTATGGTAGCATGTGCAAAGGTCAGTTGTCAGTCACCTCTATGGTACAGTTGTGGGATATGTGTGTCATGTAGTAATGTCACAACTGCCACATGTACACAGTTAACCCTATCTCCTGCCCATGGATGTACAACACATGTAAGAGATGGAAACATATGGCAGAACTGTGGACTAAGCACTCTGAACCCAGTACTGGCATAACCTGTCTGGTGGCATGAAATACTACAGTGACAGCAATGCCAATCTGATGTGGACCTACACGGACAGCAATACAAGCATGGAAACACACCAGGTCAGTTGTGGAGCCTAAGGATAGAATCCTGCATGACTGGCAGACATCTCTGCAGCTGGCACACAGGCATACATTAGGCCTGCACACAGCACGCATAACACATAGCACACAAATCCTGTGTGTCAAACAAGCACAGTCTGTACAGCTATACAACACTACTGCCGCAGTTGTGTTAGGTACCTTTATTGTCCAGTACAGTGAGAACATGCTCACCAGGCTGGACAATGTGTATCACAGTGATATGCTCATGGAGCACTGTGGTCCACCACATAACACAAACATACAGGTCAGTCAGATGCATGGACACATATGACTCAGTCATTGTCCATGCCACCACAGCTGATGTGGGATGTCCTCACTGGGATACATGATAGGGAACATGGAAGGGATCACTGAGCAAGTGACACAGACTGGTAGACCCTGACCTTGGTTGGCATCAGACCCTCACCAGGGATTCTGACATATTACTGAATGCTAATGAATTAGTGTAGCTACGACACCCTGGCTGAATGGTTCTTAGCATGCTGTCACTGCATTGCTGTGGAATAACGTCTTACCACTCCCACAACAGGTGAAAACATGCAGCACCTGTACATCAGCAACATGTAGACTATATGCCCCAGACCAGGTGTGTATCCCTCACTACTAGGCTGATAGCATCTACATCTCACACTGTATATACACATCCCACATGCAGCACCTGCACAGAAGACCACAGTCATAATGTTACCCTGTGCAAATACCATGTATTCACATGTGTCAGGCATCACACATGGTAACTATTGAAGGTCACAGGTACATATGAGTATTTGGCACACACATACATCATGTGTGCATTGCCATAACTGGTTTAATCAATGTCATGTATTATTGTGAGGGACAACCTGCACACATGGGCATTCTGTGTGGGCAAAACACACGTGGCATGTCTGTACTCAAAAGCCATACATAATTGTGATATAGTTTAGAAAGGGGTATGTGCATCCTGTAGTGTGTTCTCCCAGTTGCCAAAAGAGGGATTTCAGTCATACATACTTACTCCCCCCTGCACACACACTTGCTGGATCCAAACCCCTATCTAACTATGTTATGACACTAGAGACGGACGCATTAGCGCAGCGCGCTATTCGCATTACTGGGAGATCCCCTTTCACATGATATACTTATAGGGTGCTGACATCATCAGAGTTTAGAAAGTGGAATGAGCATCCTGTGGTGTGTTTTCCCAGTTGCCAAAAGGGATGCTCTTTTCGTACACACTGACACACTCACACTTACCCCCCTACACACACACTTGCTGGATTCAAACCCCTACCTAACTATGTTATAACACTAGAGACGGACGCATTAGCACAGCACGCTATTTGCATTACTGGGAGATTTCCTTTCACATGATATACTTATAGGGTGCTGACATCATTAGAGTTTAGAAAGTGGAATGAGCGTCCTGTGGTGTGTTTTCCCAGTTGCCAAAAGGGATGTTCTTTTCATACACACTTAACCCCCTTCACACACACTTGCCACTTGCTGGATTCAAACCCCTACCTAACTATGTTAAGACACTAAAGATGGACACATTAGCAGAGCGTGCTATTCGGATAACTGAGAGGTTCCTTTTCTCCTGATATACTTATAGGGTGCTTACATGATCAGTGTCTAGAAAGGGGAATGAGCATCCTCCGGTGTGTTTTCACAGTTGCTAGGAGTAACATTTGGACCAAGTGTGTGAGCATGCCCAGTTCAGCCTTCCCATGGCATGTTGTGTGAAAGATGTCTCATTTATCTAAGTGTGTGAGCATGCCCAGTGTGGGCTTTCCATATGTTGAACTCTGCAGCACATCACATTTGTGGATGAGCGTGACCTTCAACAAATACCTCCAGTTTATGGTTGTGTGTTCTGTGCCATGTTGTGTAGTTACTGTCCAGATGCTTTTTGTGTGAACACAACAGGGAGTATACTGTGCCTGCAGGTTTTGCATGGGATACTTTGCACACAATTGTCAACATCCGTTCATACTGACCTAACACTGTAGTACTGTATAGTGTAGTGGTTCAGTACTTTCACTGTGGTGGTCAGTATCCTGGGCTTTAGTCCTATCACTGCTTTACATTTCCATAGTGTGCACAACAGCCTGGTTAGGGTCCAGTTGTGCACATCTGCACAAAAGCGGTGCCTCTGCAGACCATGGTAATTACTGCCCCATAAGCTTAACAAGTCTAGTCTGCAAAGCTATGGAGAGGATCATAATTGAGCTCATAAACAAAGATATGGGGGACATGCAGACATTGTACCCATCCCATTTTGGCAGATCATGCCTTTTGTACTGGGTTGACATCTTCAAAACGGTCACTTAGGCCATTGTTGGGGAAAGGCAGTCCATACAGCCTACCTTGGCCTTGCAAACACTTTCAACACAATACCCCACTCAGGTATTGTGGAAAACCCTAACAACTGAAATGTAAACCCATATGTCACAAGATGGGTTGCAAACTGGCTTAAGGACGGGACCCACAGGGTCAGAGTTGCTGGCACTATGTTAGACTCCAGGCTGATCACAGGTGGTGTCACACAGGGCTCAGTCCTTGGCCCCCATTGTTTGTCATGTACTTCCCAGAAGTACAGGCCAACATGGGAGGACTTTGGCTGACAATGTTTGCAGATGACTGCACACTGGGCGCCATAGTGGACAGTGCATCAGACACGGATATCCTTCACAAGGGACTCACGGTAACTGATAGCTGGTGCCAGAGCCATGGCCTGAAGTCAAAGTGCACAACATGTGGCTAGAAAGACCTTCTACATTGCCCATCTGATCAGGATGGGATTCACATCCAGATTTAGTGGGTGATTGTTCCCCTGTACTCTTCACTTATCAGAACGGTAATCAAGTAGAATGCCCTATTCTGGATGTATCTCACCCAACATCTGCAGCAATTGGAGACACCCTGAATGTCCCCCACCTAAAGGATCAAGGAACCCCAACAGCTGTCATATGCTGCCAGATTGAAGACACTCCCACTCTATTCACTCACATACCGTCTGCTTAGAGGTGACATGTGCCTGACATGCAAGGCCATGTCCAAACAGGGATTAATGAACATGCTCCACCTCAGAATCGGCAGATCCACCTGAACCACTAGTGCAGGTGACTTACACCTTAGCAGGGATGTACGCTGGACATGTTGGAGGGATGGAGTTATCACCCGGAGACTCCCTATGCTGTGGAATACAATCGCGGTGCATGTGAGGCAGAGCACCTTGCTGGCTGTGTTCAAGAGGTATCTTGACCTGTGGATGGAAGGTCATCGTTTAACCCGGGATCGTCACTGTGTCACTGCTGGAGAGAGGCATGACAAAATAATGGGCACAGTACTGTTTCCATATAAGGGGTGGTGTATGCCAATGAACTCTGTGCTAGGCTTATACCTGCCTTAGAGAAGATAGCCTAGTATAAACCTATGTACCTATGAACCTATCTGACCATGTTGCATTATGTTCAGATGTGAACTACTTACAACAGCCTCATCCAACATCAGTAGTGTATTCCACAACATGGGTGTACATTGGCAAACACTACCGATGTGCCCTAGGCCATTTCTAATGCTAGTTGGAGAGTGTGTTTGTCCATCAACACATTGTAAGTGTAGTTTGCCATGACATCTGTCTTGTTTAGTATGCTGTGCCTCTGTCTACCTGTGACATAACATTGATACCCAGGGTAAACCTCCCATCTCCCATCCACTCATTAGGATTCCTGTTGAGGGGACTCAACGAGTGTCTCTACGGACAACCTGTACTGGTAGTTTACTCATGCGTGGGGTGGCTTCTGTGTTATGGATAATGCAGTACAGCCTGTCCTATGTATGTCAGTGCTGGGGTTCAGGTCCCTCATGTGCATAGCTCCCTGCCATTCAGATTGTACAAGGTGCAGCATGTGCATTGATTCCAGCTTGGACATGGCTTTCTACCTCAGGCACAGCTTGCATCTGGGTGGACAGCATGGCAGTGTGTGGAGCTGCACTCTGTTTAATCAGGCTACACATTACATGTGTTCCAGCTCTTTCATACTCCTGGTGAGGTACTGTTGTGGACTTTACAGGTGCTGGATGTGTCTGCATGAGGTACACCCACAGGGGCTGTTGTGGTCATTTCTAATGCTGATGAAAGATAACTGCAGAACCACAATGACCTCCCCTTAGCTAGATGTCAGACAGCATGGACCATGCAATCAAATAAAAACAGGACCCTCTCCACAAAGGGAAAGTGTCCTGTCTGGTGGACCCCAGCCATAAACAAACTGTATGACAGATGAGGGTTACTAATGCAAGACAGAGCTACATCTCCAAAAGGGAAGACAGCTGTGATCAGCACTAGTAGAAAGCTACATTATCTCATAAAGACATGCAAGGTCAACTTGGGGACATAAATCACCAAAGACAATGAAGGTAATCACACTGCTTTCTTCAGTTATGTCAGACACCTGGTTGTGAACCCTCAGATATGCTCAGAGTTGGTACACAACAACATATATTCCAGTGACCTGACAGATATTGGCAACATTCCGCGGACAGCTTCAGTGCGATTCACCCTCCCTCACCCCCCAAAAGAAGATAGTTATCACTGCTGTATGTAACCTCACTGTCATCTTGGATGTCCATGTGAGAGCCGCACTCAGCAAAGACAAGTACACAGCATCCATGGGACCTGCTGGTATCCCCAGTTGCATGCTATGTGAACTCCAGAAGGGGCTGGACCCGTATATACAACTGCTATTTAACCTTAGTCGTGCTACAGGATATGTACCTGAACACTGGCATACGGTAACAGTGGTCCCACTCCACAAAGGAGATCCCTCCACAGACCATGGCAACTACCACCACACAAGCCTAACCAGCCTTGTCTGCAAAGCTATGGGAAGAGTCATTATGGAGCTCTTACACAGACACATTGCTGACCTACGGACCCTTGTTCCCACCTAGTTCAGCTTTGTACAGGGCAGATCCTGCCTTTTGCACCTAGTTGACTACTATGAAACTGTCAGTAGGGCCATCGATGAGGGCTACGCAGTCCACACAGCCTACCTGCACTTGGCTAAGGCCTGTGACACAATACCCCACTCAGGCATCATAGCCAAGCTCAACAGCTGACATATAACAGCATATGTCACAGGATAGGTTGCAAAATGGCTAAGAAACAGAACCCATACAGTCAACATTGCAGGTGCCTTGTCAGATTCGAAGCCAGTCACAGGTGGTGTCCCACAAGGATGTGTCCTGGGACCCTCTTAATTGGTATTTACTTTTCAGATGTGAAAGCAAACATAGGGGGGTTGTGGCTGACAAAGTTTGCAGATGACTGCAACCTAGGCACCATAGTGAATACATCAGCCGGCACACACATACTACAGAATGCCGTCACAAAGGCGGATAGCTGGTGCCAGACGCATGGCCTGAAACTGAATGCAACTGATGTGTATTCATCCCCTTTGGGAGGAACAAAGTACCCACAGATCAATACATAGACAGCAACCCACTGAGCACAGACAACAAATCAGACACCTGGGGACACATGTAGATAGTGACATCTCTTTTGACACCCCTGTTGCCAAAGTGGTTAGGAAGACTTTCTATCTTTCCCACGTTATCATGGAGGGTTTTCCATCCAGATCATAGGAGGTCATTGTTCCACTATTCTTCTCCCTTATCAGGCCCATGATTGAATACAAAGCCCCATATGGTATGTACCTCACCCAGCACTTGCAACAGCTGGAGACACCCCAAAAGTACCTACCATGAAGATCAGGGTTCTTCAACACATGTCATATGCTTCCAGAATAGAGGAAATCCAGCTTTGTTCAGTGTCATACCGCATACTTACAGGTGACCTATGCCTGACATACAAGACCATGTCCATTCAGGATTTGGTGGACATACTCCACTGCAAGCAATCCAAATCCACCAGAGCCATGAGAGCTGAGGATTTGAACCTCAGCACATACATGTATAGGACATGCTGGAGGGACAGAGTCATAACTCAGAGGCATCTCACACTCTAGCAGAGTATCCCAGTTCATGTTTGACAGAGTCCCTCACTGACTCTCTTCAGGAGACATCTGGACAACTGCATATGAGACAGAGGCACAGACTAGACAGAGGCACAGTCATGTTATTCAATTACATAAGGGGGTCATAATGTGTCACTACTAAGTCAGAGGCACAATATTCAGAATCTATTCTGTACACTTATTATCACTAAGGGGTGGCAATAGCCACATCACTATGGCTAGGCTTATACATGCACTAGGGCAGATAGCCTAGTAGTAGACTATGACACTATGAAACACTGGTGTATGTATAGGTATTGTCAGTCAAACACTATGATGTGGTTTGGGGGGCTTGATATCTCCCTGTATTCCAACATTGTTTTGTTTTTTCCTTCTAGCATGTCTAGGGATCAGTTGCTAGTGTCCTCTCCTGCACATCTGGCGAACCTGGGAATATTGAGGCAATGTTACACTTGCCTCATGTACACTGACAACCCTCTCCTTCTCCCATAAAACACACAGACATGTGAGAGATGCAACTATATAGCCAAAGTGGAGGCTGAGCTCTCTCAACATAGGACTAGCAAGACCAGAGAGAAGGTGAAGGTAACCACACACACATCAGAAATCCAGTCTCACATGGCACTATCACAACTTAAGATCATACACATAGACACACAGAGACATACTCGGAGGCTCTGATCAGACTTCTACCAAAATGGCAGTGGCCACCACAGCAGACACTCACACAACTGCCTCCACAGGGCACAGCACACGCAACACATTAACCACAGAATCGGTGTGCCAAACAGTCACAGCCCTTAAGGCCAAACACAATGCCAGACACACTTGTCATAGGTGACTCCATAGTCAGACACACTGACGTCCCGCTCACCAGATCGAGTACGGAGGAGGTCACAGTAAGCTGCCTATCAGGCACTGGAATCCACCACATAATGCAAGCACTCAGGTCATTCAACTGCAAGTACAAGTCTGACCCAGTCATTATCCATGCTGGTGTGAACGACCTGAGATGTACCTCCCTGGACTACATGGCAAGAGACATAGAGGATCCCTCTGATTATGTAGGCCAGGCAGGTATGACCCTGACCTTCAGCAGTATCCTGCCTTCACCAAGTATGATGCCACATAAACAGAGACAAGATGATCAGCTGTAATAATTTGCTTAAACTATGGTGTCATTCAAAGGGGGTCCAATGTCTGTCTGCCTGGGATGACATGCTAGACAGGCCACACTGATTTGCAAGGGACGGCTTGGACCTGTCACCCCTGGGCTTCCGGATTTCAGCTGATGCTCTTGCCACCCCCATTGTGCCTTTTTTATGCAAGATTCAGATTCTACACCTACCACCCTAGAACAGAGTAAAGGAAAGACACTAAGGGTAATGCTGCTCAATGCCAGAGGTCTCAACCTCAAGCTGCACACACTCTATGCCCTTCTCAGTATGTAGCACATTGATGTCTGTGCTGTGCCTGAAACCTGGTTCACAGCTTTTGACAGCACCCCGGCACTATCGGGTGTTACCTCATATCATGCCCGCACCAGAATCCGGACAACACCGAGAAAGGAGGGTGGGTGTCCATATTCATCAAGGACACCCTCAACTCATGGTTGGTGGCAACACACGATGCATCGGAGACCATCCAGGTGCCAGTGACCGTAGGCAAGACTGCTCTGCAGTTTGTAGCATGTTACATGCCACCCTGTCAAACTCAGGTACCTCACACAGCTGTCCTGCAAACACTGGCGGGGATAAATGTATCTCCAAACACCATCCTACTGGGTGATTCCAACTATCCACATATAGACTGGGATCACTAATCAAGCCACAACACTCTAACACAAAGGTTCCAAGAGTTCATACACTCAAATGCCATGGAACAACTGGTCCCAATCCCCACAAGTGGAGGCAACATACTAGAACTCATCATCACGAACATTAGGTCATACTGTTCAACACCAGAAGTATACCCAACATTGGTGAGATCAGATCATGGACTAATCTCAGTGGGAGTCCACATCCCACCCACACCCCAGATAGAAAAACAAACAGTGAAGACCTTCTCAAATGCCGACTTCACATTTCTAAGGACTGGTGTGGTCTCTTTCAAGGCCCCCAAGCCAGCGGACACCATTACCCAAGCCACTGTATCACTTACAAATGCCTTCTACCAGCACCTCCAGGACTGCATGGATCAGGCAATCCCAAACAAAACAAAGACTCTTTGTACCACAGGCAAACATCCAGTCTGGTGGACCCTAGCCATAAACAAGCTCTACAACACAAGGAAGGAGCTACTACGAGATAGAGCGAAATCCGTAGAAGGGAAGACACCCCTGCTCATTGTGAGTAAAACACTGGGTTCCCCCATACAATCATCCGAGGCGGGTTTTGAGAGTAAACCCACTCAGGACTCAAGGGACAATCATGAGGCCTTTTTTACCTATGTTTGAAACCTGGGAGGGAACTCCCAGATATGCTCAGAATTAGTTCGGAATGATGCAAATATCACTGAACCTACAGACATTGCCAACATACTGGCTGACAGGTTCAGTGCAGATTCCCCCCCCCTCCCCCCAACTGGATGGGTATCTACACCAGAGGATTGTAGTCCCCCAAACATCTCCAATGCTGGGGTGGGAACTGCTCTATCCAAGGCGGAAAACACTTTATCCATGGGACCAGATGGTGTCCCCAGTTGTGTGCTCCATGAACTCAATGAGTAATTACACCCACAGTTAGGGCAGCTGTTTAATCTTAGCCTCACCTCAGGATATGTGCCCAAGGAGTGGCATACGGCAATGGTGGACCCACTTCACAAAGGAGGTGCCTTCACCAACCCCGGGAACTACCATCCCATCAGCTTGACAAGCCTGTTCTGCTAAGCTATGGAGAGGATCATAATGGGAATTATAAATGAAGACATAGGGGACTTGCAGACATTGGATCCAATCCAGTTTGGCTTTGTCAAGGGCAGATCATGCCTTTTAAACTTGGTTGACTTTTTCAAGACAGTCACCCAGCCCATTGACGTGGGCAAGGCAGTCCACACAGCCTAACCTTGACCTGGCAAAGGCTTTCGACACAATACCCCACTCGGGTATCATTGAAAACATCACCAGCTTAATTGTGAACCCATACATCACAGCATGGGTTGCAAACTGGCTAAGTGACGGAACACACAGGGTCAAAGTTGCTGGTGCCATGTCACACTCAGAGCTGTCACAAGTGGTGTCCCACAGGGCTCAGTCCTGGGCCCACATTTGTTCAGCATCTACTTTTCAGACGTACGAGCAAACACAGGAGGATTATGGCTGACAAAGTTTGAAGATGACTGCAAACTGGGAAGCATAGTTGGAAACCCATCTGACACAGACATCCTTCAGAAGGGTCTCATAGACACAGATAACTGGTGCCAGAGCCATGGCCTTACGTTAAACGCTAAACAATGCATAGTCATACCCTTCGGGAACAACAGGGTTACCCCTAGTTCCCATCTAGGTGGCAATCCTCTAAGCACAGAAGAGGTTATCAGGTCCTGGGCACCCAGGTTGACAGTAATATTTTGTTTGACACTCACATTGCCAGAGTAGGCCTGGGGCAGTTCCTGCTATTAGGACAGAGGTGTGACCTGGTAGTGTCAGGGTGCTGATGTGGGCTTTGACCCTGTTTTCTATTACAGCACTGATATCTACATTCTCTATACTGTGTGTGTTTACACTGCACGCATTTATACTTCTGGCATTGGGTAGCATTACATCTAGGTTACTATCGCCAGGTACCTATGAGGTAGGTTTCTGTTTTTTGTGGTTTATGATTGGTGTGGGTGGATGTTAGTCGGGTCCTCAGGTGTGCATATGGTACATGGTATTACATTACTTAACACATGGCATTCATGCCTCAGGTGGTGCTACAGGGCTGCCTCTGTCGGATGCACATACTACACTCCCTGTACATGTTTGGAAGCAGGTTGTGTCATGTTAGGCATCCCTGTTACTATATGAGTGAGTCAGAGTGGGTATCAGTCCCAGTGTTCCTACTGACCAAGTGTATGTGCTATGCATTGCCTCTTTGCCAAGGCCAGGGCATACTGGGCACGCCTCCTTCTGCCTACTGGGACAAGGTCAGGTTGTTCCTCCTCCGAGTCGCCCTCTGCCTGTGGTGGCCTTGGCAATGGTGGGGGGATGTTAGGCCCAGCCCTGTACTGGTCCTGCTGCAGCTGTTTCCGCAGGATCATATTTTGTAGCATAGCACATATCATGACCATTTGGGTACATGTAGTTGGTGTGTACTGCAAGGCTCCACCAGATGTGTCCAGACACCGGAACCGTGACTTGAGCAGCCCAAACACACGCTCTATGACATTACGTGTTTGTGTGTGTGCCTCATTATGGCGTTCCTGTTCAGGTGTGTGTGCATTTCTGATGGGTGTCATCAGCCACGGCTCAAGTGCATAACCTGCATCCCCCACTAGGTGTCCGTGTGGGAGGTCCCCACTGGCAAATGATTGGTACAGCTGCGTCAGATGCCAGATGTGGGAATCGTGTTAGCTCCCAGGGCAGCCAGCACACACATTCATTATTATGCCCTGGGCATCACACACGACCTGGCAGTTGATGGAGGGGTATCCCTTGCGGTTAATGTAGACTCTACCCCGCTCACCAGCTGGTGCTTTGATGCGTACGTGCATGCAGTCTATTGCACTCAGCACCTCAGGGTATCCCGCTATTTGCTGGAAGAGACGCATATTGCTGGCCACAACCTCACGGTCATTAGGGACATATATATGATCACCATGTGCTGACATGGCATCCAGGAACTGGTGCAGTACCCTGGAGGCTGATGCCTGTGATATCCCCATCATATCACCAGTTGATCTTTGGAAGGTACCTGTTGCTAGTATTCTTAGGCCAACACATACCTTGGTTTCCACTGGGATGGGTTCCCCTCTGTTGGTTCTGTGTGTGAGGCGTGGCCTGCACAGCTCAACTATTTGCTGCAGGAGCTCTCTGTCCACTCTATAGCGCTCTACTATCTCCAGCTCATGTAACCCATGGTAGGTGACCCTGGGCCTGTATACTCTTCTCCTTCTCCTCACTCTGGGTTGTCTGTCAGCATCTGCATTGACACCACCCTCAGCAATTCGCCTTTGCCTGATTATAACAGCTATGGCAGCCCCTAGCATTTCTGCTCTGAGTTCAGCTTTTTCAGTTTTCAATTCTGATAGCTTACTTTCCTGCAGTATCTCTTGTGAGAAACACCCTGCACTGCTCTTTGCAGTGTTTTAAGTGCTGGGTTGGGCTTCTAGTCTGCCTGCATAATTGCCTGCTTCCAATTGTTTCCAACAATTAACTGCAGCAGTATCCTCTGGCAGTTTCCGTGTAATTTAGTTGTTTCCTGTTTCCTCTCTGTTTCCTGAGGGGGAGCAATATGCACACCAGCTTAAACACGCTCACAGTCACTTAAACGCGCTCACACATCCCTACATGGTGTTACACGTGCGCACACATCCTTACACGGTGTGAACTAGGCTGATTCATGTTAAAATGCACGCACACTGCCTTAAACATGTGCACGCCCACGCAAACCATTGTAAACAGTTTGCAACACGCTCCCACATGTTGAACCTGCCTCACACGCGTGCACACACGCGCATGCACGTATATCAAGAAACTTTGAGTGTAGGGATAGCATAAGCCTTCAGTTTCTTGACTTTCCTAGTGTTCTGTTGGGACACACCTCCCTCCCTGAAGTCTGTCTGTCATCTTTCACCTTACATTGCCCTCCAATCTGCTACATTTGTATCTATCCTTCCCCCCCATGATGTCACCTACCTCTTACTCTGTTCCTCCCCCTTCTCTAACTCTTACACTACTCAGAAAGTGCTCATTACCTATGTGGCAGTGTGATTCAGTATTGTAACCCTCATTTACATAGGATTGCCTAGTAATGCCTAGTTACATGTCTTACACAGAGCTTCCCCCCCTTGACAACCACTAAACGGAGGCCATATTGTTTTTGGTCTGCAAGTCCCTCCATTGGCATTACATGTAATACATAAATCCCACAATTGTGGGCTTATAAGCTTCGGTTTTTAGTTTTAGGTAGTGCACCCCGTTTGCGCGGGTGTGCGCTGCAGTTAAACCTCAAAATCCCGTGGAAAAAAAAAAAAAAGTTATATTACATATTTTTGCAACACTTTTTCATGCCAATGGCCACATATTTGGCCATTGGCATGCTTAATGACACAAATGCACCCTTTATTTGGAGCTGACATAGCTCCATTTTAATTTGCAGAAATGTACTCAGTTGTCAGCTGAGTACATTTCTGCAACACGTCCGTTACACGGACTGGTTTCTGCTTCGTGGATCGCTCAGATACCTCATTTGCATATCTTTCAGCTGCAAATGGGGTATTGAGCATTTCCACGCCCAGTCCGTGTAAGAGACGTGTTAGCTGTCTCTTACACGGAGATTTGGGCTGTTCCTGAATCAGGAGGCTTACACGGAGGCTTACACTACTCTTGAACTCCGTGTAAGCCTTCCTGAATCCGGCCCAATGTTCATGCCCAAGTTGCTGTGTTTCTGTTACATTGTCTGGAGATATGACCAGATCTTGTAATATAACAATCTGAACTGAATTTAGCAACAGGGACAGTCTTCAGTGAACTACTTGTATCAGGAACTTCTGGATTCTTCACATGAATGGAGTATTCTCTGGAACTTCCTCTGGAACTGGAACACCGGTCAACTCACTGAGATAAAGAGTCTTTCTCACAGGCTATGTGCTGTGGTATAGGCTCAGACACCAGTGTCAAATGTTTCTGATTCTGCCTAAACTCTGCATTTTGTGATTCCACAATTTACGATCTCAGCTCTGGGCAAATACTCTTCATGATACCAATCCAATCATAACCTTTGGACGTTTGCATCCTTACCACTTCTCCTTCTCGTAATGGATTGAGCGATTTGCTGGTTTTATCATAGTAAGACTTCTGGATTAAATACTTCTTCAACAGATTGGTTTACACCAACCTGTTGTTTGTGACACATGAAACCAACAATTGACTGGTAATGTGTAATGTGGTTCTGTTTTGTCTTGACAGAAGTCTCTGAGCAGGTGAACCAAGATGTTTATCATGAGGAACATTTCTGAGATTCAAGAGATTCAAGAAACCATCACTATTGTCTCATTTTTACTTTTCTAGTAATTGTTTTGCACTCTGAACTGCAAGCTCTGCCAAACCATTTGACTGCGGGTACTCTGGGCTACTTGTGACATGAGTAAAGTCCCATTCTTTGGCAAATCGTTTGAACTGTTGGCTTGTAAACTGCATGCCATTGTCAGAAATAACTTTGTGCAGACTACCATGGACTGCAAAATTGCACTTTGTCTTAGTAATGACAGTACTGGATGCTAGATTAGGAAGTAGGTCAATCTCAAACCAATTGGAGTAAGAGTCTACTAACACCAAATAATGTTGACCATTCCACTTGAAAATGTCGGTGGCTACTGTCGACCAAGGTAGCTCAGGAATCTAGTTTAGCTGAAGTGGTTCTTTCTGCTGATGTGGCTTTATACTATTACACATGGAACAAGCTAATTATGCTCTCTCAATGTCTTGTGACATAGAAGGCCAAAAATACTAGACCTCTCGCCATTCTTTTGGTAGAGTCGGTTCCTGGGTGACCATGATGCAAGATAGTAATGTACTGTTGTTGCAAGGACTTTGGAACAATTACTTTCGGACATTTCATAATGACATCATTCACAGACAAAAATCTCATCTCTGTATGGAAAATAAGGTTGCACTTCTTGAGGTAAACTAGATTGCTTTGACAGCCATCCTTGATTGATAAAGTGGTTGCACCTTTGGAAAACTGGACCTGTGCCTGTGTGATCTCTCAGCTCATCAAGATATATGGAAGAAAATTGTCTCACTTCCATGACTTCAAAATCAAGGTTCTCATTCTCATGCTGGTCAGTGGTGTTTCTGGGTAGTCTGGACAATGTATCAGCAAGATAAAGAAGTTTGCCTTTCTTGTAGACAAGAGTGAAATTATATTTTTGCAACCTCAGCATCATGCATTGCAGTCTGGCTGGAGCTGAACGCATAGACTTTCTCACGATAGTGACTAAAGGTTGGTGGTCTGTTTCGATCTGGATTGGTCTACCATAAATATAATCATGGAACTTTGAACATGCAAACATAATTGCCAAAAGCTCTTTCTTGATCTGAGAATACTGCATTTCAGTTTGGTTGAGATTTCTTAATGCATAGGCAACAGGTTGACCCTCTTGTAGAATGACTGCACCAATACCAAATTTCTAAGCATCACATGAAAGAATAACTAGTTTGTGAACATCATAATATCTGAGAGTTGGTGGACTAGCAATTGTCTGTTTCAGGACATCAAATGTTCTTTGGTGTTGCTCTAACCAAGACCAGGATACAGCTTTGCATGTCAGCTCTCTTAGTGGTGCTGATAGTTGGCTTAAGTCTGGTATGAACTTTCCTAGATAGTTAACCATGCCAAGAAATGTTGCAGAGCTTGAACATTGTCTGGAGCTGGCATTTTGAGAATGGCTGTTTGTTTAAAAGGGTCTGGTCATAGGCCTGAACTAGTAAATAAATGACCAATATAAGTAACCTATTTTAGCATGAATTTGCATTTCTGTGGGTTGAGCTTGAGATTCACTTGACATGCCCTTTCCAGAACTTTTCTGCAGTTTCTGTCATGCTTAGCTTCACCATTACCTCCTACTAGCATGTCTACTATAATAGCACAAGGATACCCAGAAAAAAAATAGCTGCATTGTATGCTGAAAGACTTCATTTGAAGAATTTAACCCAAATTGCATTTTCAAAAGTCTGTGCCTGCCAAATGGAGTACTGGATGTAGTGAGCAGTGATGCCAAAATGAACTCTTTGCATCTAAGACAGAAAGCACAGTGGCATTTGGTATAAGTGCTGCAACTTCCTCGACTGTGTACATTGGATGATGAGGTCTTTTTAGTGCTTTGTTCAAATCTTACAGATTAATACATATTCTGATGTCATCTGAGCTTTTCTTATGAGCTGCTGCCATGGAAGATACCCATTCAATTGGTTTGCAACTGGGCAAATCACACATTGTCACACCATTTTATCTAGCTCAGCTTTGACTCTGTCCTTAATGGCTATTGGAACTTTATGAGCTGGCCTGATAACTAGACTGACATATGGATCTCACTTCATGGAGTACACAGCTGGAAGCTTCCCTAGTTTGTCTTCAAAGAGATCAGCATAGGTAGACAAAATGTACTGGGCAAAATTAGACTAGTGGTCTTTTAAGCTAACATGATGGACTTCCTTGTTAAATGAAAGCAGTCCCATTTTCAAATGGTCTCTGAGCCCTAATAATGACTGGACATGCCTCTTGACCACATAAAATAACAAGTCATAGCTTCCCCAGCAGAGTAACATGAAAGCTCTACTGAGCCTTCAGTCTGAAATTCTTTACCACCATAAGCAACAAGCTTCGCACACTTTGCCAAATCAAAACTTTCACCATGACACACTCTAGCAAATATTTCTGCTGACATAACATTGCACTTGGAACCTGTGTCAGCTTGAGCTCTGTGGGTTTGCCATTTATCTGAACAGTAGAAAATACTTCATTCTTTGTTCTTAAATCCACTGCATTGACTGTTTCATAAAGCAGTGACACAGAATCAACATAAATAGTAGGGTTGCAGCTCTCTAATTGATCAACTTGTTTCTTAAAATGTTCCCTTTTGATAAAAGAATGTGGGCCTTTTGATTTACAAAACTTTTTGAAATTATTCCATTTATTGTATTTGTGGCATTGCTGACCAAAAGCTAAACATTTCTCCCTTTTAGATTCATGGCTTCCACCACAATTACAACAGCTGGCAATGAAACTGGGTTGGGGCCCATGATTTGAATTCGCTGACTTACTCTTATCCTTCACTGAGACTGTTCAAACTCTGGAATTTGCTGGAAAGCTCTGGGGTTTACCAGTGACTGCTGCAGGGGTTACAGTTGTTGTTATGTGCTTGGGCATCTTTCTTTTAACCACATGCTGCATACTATTAACATGAGTTCTGTCACTGTGCCTTCTAGAGCTGTTCTCATTTGTAAGCATATGTGTGTGCTTTTCTGTGAGCTTGTACATCTGACAAGTCTCAATTGATTTATTCAAAGTTAAATCACTGTCACGAAGCATTTATAAAACACCAAATCTGCATATATTAGCATATATCAGTTATATATGCTGCAAAGGTTTCACCAGCCTTTTTATCCCTTGTGCAAAGTAAGTGTCTTTCCATTGTAACATTTGTTTGGGGGTCACACATCTCTCTAAATTTACATTTTAAGTACCCAGGGTCTTCTCTTGACTCAGCGTGTATAGCAATATGACAGCTTTCCCTCTCCTGCATAGACAACAGGTGCATACACAAATGCTCTCTTTCAATGGCTTCTGACCTAACTAAATTAAGTAGACCAAATGCCTTTGTATGATCATCTTTATCAGAAAATGCAGCCTGTATGAAAATGTTCAAACACTCTCCAGTTCTCTGCAATATTATTGTCAAACACAAGTGTACTGGGTTTTCGAAATCGGTCTGCCATGCCCACAAAGTATGTACAAACACACTGAAAATATGGCCCTTATAATTATGTATGAACAAACAAAAATACACATATAGAACCAAATAACTAAATGCTAACTACATGATTATTAAACTGTTCAGTGAGCTTGTAACAGCATTCAAATGCACCATAAACTCTTCAAAATACTGTACTTTGTGAAATATGCTCTGTAATGGTTGTAACTTGCAAAATAACTTTACCGTAATACTGGACAAACATACAAACACTTTATTCACTTCTGATAACTCGGATATCTTTAACTTGTTGTGTCTTTTCGGCTTTTCCCATTTAGGGGTCGCCACAGTGGAACTCCGGTCCGCTAATGATTGGTAGTTTATTTTTACATGCCGAGTTACCAGCCCTGATGCACAACCTTCAACTAAGGTACGCCCATTCACGCATGTCTCCATGCAGAACACGCTCTAGCTGAGAAATGAACCGGACAGCGTCTTACTGTGAGGCGACAATGCTACCGCAGCAGCACCACTGTGGGTATAACTCGGATATCTTTAACTAATATGAAAAATACGTGCTTAGCAAAAGTGCAGCTGTTTCCTCTTATTTTATTCATTTTGTGCAATTAGGACTTTATTTCAAACATTTTCCATAATAATTTTAATATTTTTAGCAATATTGGACATATAGGTTTATGTGAATATCATGTATAGCCTTCTGTATGCCTTGTTTCATATTTTGCAAATAAGAAATAGTTTTGAGCAAGTTTTTAATATCTGAAATTTGTTTCTGACCTGCTTTTGTGAATTATGCATGCAGTAGTGATGATTCACTCCTTTATATTCCTCCAGTGCCAACCGGGTGCCTCTCGGACTTAAGTAGAAGAAACTGGAAATCTTTCTGGCAATGAATCATTTTGGCAATTCTTCTGCTAACCTCGTGTCCTTTTAGACATGCCACTTCTGACACCATATTGCTTGTCCCTCTCTAACATAGATGACAAGCAGGCGGGTTATTTTTTTTAGATTCTTTAATACAGAGAAACACATCAGGATGAACAGCAGCATCATAAAATATAAACAAACTGGTTAACAGACAGACCTTACATACATACATGCTTACATCTCCACAGTTTACTACAAAATGGCAGTCAGACTTGCACATGCTCAGTATTTATACACTTCTGCAAGCCCACAGATTGCTTCTTAAAGATACATATACACACATTGATCTACATTCATTAAGGATAGATACACATCCAGATTGGCTAGACAGTATGATTCCCTGGAAAAACTGCAGGTGCTAGTGACTGCTTGTAGGGCACCTAATCAAGCCATTGCCAGCTATAGGAGCAACTCAATGAATCAGGACACCCACTGTGCTTATAGGGATCTACTTGAGTTCATCAAGATGGTTTTGGTTGGTTTAACTACCCACCAATTAGGTAGATTACTCATGCTCAAACTCACTTGCCCAGAGGTTAGTCGACTTACTTAACATTAATGCCTTGTGCCATTGGGTTGACATCCACACAAGGAGAACCAACATAGTGGATTGGGTGCTTACCTCTATGGGGGACCACTGTAGAACCTCCACTGTGAGGTCCTCCCTGGTGAAATCTGATCACAAATTGGTCTCATTCAAAGTAAGCATCACATCTGTCCCCCCGCAGAAGATAAAGTAATACAGTTCAACAAAGCAGATTATAACCTCCTATGGGATGGTATAAATAGCTTGACTGCACCCCCCCCCAGATGGAACAGGCAACTATGCTGAGCTCTACACCACTGCTTTATACAAGCACTTGTGCAACTGCAGTGACTCGCCTGTACCTGATAGGAGCAATACAAGTTCCTCATGGCACAGCAAACCTGCCTGGTGGACAACTGCCATTAGCAGACTTTACAATAAGAGGTAGACATTGGTGTCTCTCATTAGGAGGGAGGGAGCCCCCCTAAAATAGAAGCACTCCCTCCTCAGCTTACACAAGCAAATAAATGTTGTTGTGAAGTCCTGCAAAACAAAGTATGGGAAAAGTAGCCTCCTCCACAAAGAACAACCGCAAGGCATTGTGTAGTTACATGTGTAGCATAAAAGGAAAGCCTACATTGTTTCCAAACTCTCACTTAATGATACCACATATAATGAGCCTGTAGACATAGCTAACCTGTTGGCTGACAGGTTCTGTGACAACTGCACTCCCCTATCCCCACCACATGTATACCATGACATCCTTACAACCTGCTCTATACCATGTATCTCTAAAGAGCATGTAGTAAATGGCCTCTGTAAGATGACCAACACAGCATCTATTGCATCTGCTAACATCCCCAGGCTGTGTTCTACATGGTATCGAACTTGGATTACTAACACCATTGGAAACTCTTTGCAATCATAGTGTAACCACCAGCTGACTGGAAATTGGCCACTGTTATCCCCTTGCACAGAAGTGGTGCAGCCACTGACCATGGGAACTATAGACCTATTACCCTGACTAGCCATAGCTGTAAGGCCATGGGGAAAATCATTATGGACCTTATCAATAAAGATTTAGGTAATCTAAAAACACTTGACCCTACACTGTTTGGATCTGTGAAAGAGAAATCATGCCTGTTAAACCTGGTGGACAGCTATAAGGCAGTCACCAATGACCTGGATGAGGGGACATCTGTGCATACAACCACCTAGACTTAGCCAAGCTGTTTGACATTATCCCTCACTCAGGCATCATTGACAAACACACCCAGCTAGTCATCAACAGTAATATCATTGGAGGGGTCGATAACTGGCTCACTGATAGCACTCATATAGTCAGAATTGGAGTATCCACCTCCAGTAGCAGAGTTGTAAACAATTGCATTCCACGGGGTTCAGTCTTGGGTCATCTAATGTTTGTAATCCATTTATCCAATGTAGAAACACAAATAAATGTCTGTGGCTGACAAGATTTGCTGATGCCTGCAAACTGAGAGTGGTTGTAGACTCTCAAAATTATGTCACTAGCCTACAAGAAGGTCATGCATGACTGAATGATTGTTGTCACAATCATGGCCTTAAACTCCATACAAATATATGTAGTATCATTCCTTTTGTTACCAGTAATGTTCCTGCTAAGTAGCACATGAATAGCAACACCTTAAGTACATACTAAGGAGCGAGAGACCTGGGCACACAGACCTGGCCAAACAGATTTACACCTACCTTACCCTGGATCAACATGTCTCCAAAGTGGTAAGAAAGGCATTATATCTTGCTCATGTCATAACTGAGGGCACTGTAACCCTAATATGAAGTAATTATAACCTCCATGTACTCTTCCCTCCTCAGGCCAATATTTGAATGCAATAGCCATTTTGTTATGTATGTTTCCAAGCACCAGTGGCAATTGCAGAGACCACAGAGGCTCCTTACAAGGGAAATTCAAGTCTTCAGCATCTGTCCTATGGGGATCATGTGAAATCACTGTCACTTTAGTCTGTGTCATACAAACTACTCAGAGGTGATCTTTGCCTTGCATATGAAGCAATCTGTGACCCTGCCTTATTGGAAATTATGCATATCTGTAAGTCAGATTGTGCATAGATTACTCACTGTAAGGACCTTAACCTGGTATGTGACATCAATAAAACATGCTTGAGGGAGGGATATGTCTACCAGAGTTTAACAAACCTTTGCAACAGACTCTCACTTAATGTCAAACAGCACACCTCATTGGCCTTCTTCAGATGCAATCTGTAAGATTGGATAGATGACCATAATTTTACCACAGGGTTTCTGCTGTGCCCCCTAGGACAGAGGCAATATGTGCTGATTGTGTAATAAGAGTAAGAACCTGACTAGGATTTTAAGGGCCCTAGGGCTATTAGCCTAGTAAACTCCAATGATCTTATGATCCCATAGGCTGATGTAAAATGCTATGACTAACATCCATTGGCCCTCTTCAGATGCAATCAGTACGAATGGATGGCTGACCACAATTTTACCATGGGGGTTCTGACTTTGTCCCCCTTGGACAGGGGCAATAGGTGCTGATTGTGTAAATAACGGTAAGAACTTGGCTAAAATTGTAAGGGTCCTAGCGCCATTAGAATAGCAAATTCCAATGATCCTATGATCCCACAGACTGATGTAAAATGCTCTGGCTAACATCCACACACACCAACTTGGCTACAGTGAGAATGGTATCACTACCTAGTAATGTTTACAGAACACTGCACAGCACACACACACCTCAACTTGGCTACAATGAGATTAAAACCTCTATCTAGTTTCATACACTACAGATCATAGTACTTAATGCACATGCCACAGCTCAAGTCTGACATTAATGTGTCTTTAGGTATTCTTATGCCAGATGAAATTAGCAGGCCTTGTATAGGACAGGAATTTGGAGCCCTGTATCACCTGCTATGTCCAAAATAGTGCAAAACCCTGCCTCTTTCTAAGTCAGTGTGGTAATCATTAATGCTTATTGCTCTGGCCATGCCTTATACTTAAAAAAAAAATAATTTTGCTGTATTCTTCTGTATACTTTTTATGATTGCACTTAATTTGGTGTTTTTTATTGTATATTGTTATTTTGTATATCATTCATTAATGGCTTGTTGTACTCAACATGGAGCTTTTCTCCCCGGGCCTCTACTGAAAATGGACATGTATCCAGCTAGACTAGCCCAGTTAACAAATGTAAAATAAATAAAATAAAATAAAAATCATATTTGTTTTGAGGGAAATGCACATGTAGACACACAGACACAGAAAGTGGGCTGGAGTGAGATTAGAACCCCTACTATCTAGTCTCACACACTACAGATCACAGTGCTTAATGCACATGCCACAGCTTAAATCTGACATTAAGATGGCTGCTGATAGTCTTATGGTAGATGGCATCAGTAGGCCTTGTGGAAGACAGGAGTTTGGAGGCCTGGTTCAACTGTAAGGGCCAAAAAGTGCACATCCATTGCAGTTTGGAAGTCAGTGGGGGGTTCATACTTGTTTTGTAGGAGAGGCCCATAGATACACAAACACATCAAGTCATCTGGAGAGAGATTAGAACCCCTACCTATCTAGTCTTACACACTACAGAACACAGTACTCAATGCACATATCATGGCTCAAGTCTGCTTTGTAAATGATTGTAGGCAAACTACTTGTAGAAGACATACACAAGGCCTGTGTTGAACAGCATGTGTGGCCTGTCAAGTGACAATGCTTCTTATCGTCATCTGCATCTAGTAGCCTAGCAATCAGACAACTGTTTTTTATCCTAGCTATGTGGCAACAGTAGCCATTTTGGCTATATGTGTCTGTTTGCATTTGGATGGGCAAGCCTGTGGCCAAAAACAATTTGCCCTGTCAGTGCATAAGTACACAACAGTATACGACTTGTTCACTTCTTGATGTATACATGGTGACATCCAGCAGGCACAGGGGGCTGTAAGTAAGTGAATTATCTACTGCTGAGCTCTTACTTTTGGTCCTTTGACCAACATTATATATGTGTCATAGTACAGCTTTAATCAGCACAGTCTGGGTATGTAGGGCAATGCAGACATACACACATACACACACACACACACACACATATATATATATATATATATATATATATATATATATATATATATATATATATATATATATATATATATATATATATATATATATATATATATAAAAAACAGGAACATATATATGTATATGTGTATATATATATATATATATATATATATATATATATATATATATATAGGTTTGTGTGTGTCTTATATATATATATATATATATATATATATATATATATATATATATATATATATATAAATAAAACAACAGACTTATTTCTTATAAACTAAAAGACAAAAAAGGAAAGACAGTCAAAGGCAAAACTGACGCTAAGCGCTTTCATTCTTTAATGACATCTAGAATTTCTTCAGAACTGACAAAATTTAAAAAAAGGTCAGTTTTCAACGGTTCAACCTCACTAACTGAGATTTTTCTGAGGTACATTTAAAGTTGCTAAATAGAGGATTCACCTTCACTCCATCACAAAGG